>NC_141540.1:123565000-123725000 GCF_021556685.1 Rattus norvegicus
GGATCAAATCTGACAAGTAGTAGGCTAACATTCTGAGTGGCAATTTTAGTGTTTTCACTTAAATGCTGTTCACCATTCACCCTTCAGAAGAAGGAGCTAACTGTGATTTAGGGACACTGCATCATTGCATCATTTATAAAGTGCCTTTTTCTTTCTATAACATTGTCTACAGATTTAGACACATATTAAGAGATTTAGCCTGATTATTGGTGACCAATAACCCGGTTTAATGTAGTAGACTGAAATACATTTACACACATGGTCCCTTTCCACAAAGGGAAGTGGATAAACTTACCAGGTATACTGCTAGTTTTTGTATCAGCTTGGCAGACAGTAAAGTCATTTGGGAAGACAGAACCTCAATTAATAAAGTGCCCCCACCAGACTACAGACTATAGGCAAGCCTGTAGTACATTTTCTTCACTAGTTATTACTGGGAGAGCCAGACCCACCACAGGTGGTGCCACCACTGAACTTGTGGTTCTGAGTTATATAAGCAAATAGACTGACAAGCCAGTAAGCAGTGTTCCACTGTGGCCCTGCATAAGTTCCAACCGCCAGCCATGTTCTTGCCTTCAGTTCCTGTCCTGACTTCCCAGTATGATGGACTACAAGGGGAAGGATGAAATAGTCCTTTTCTCCCCAAGTTGCTTTTAGTCACGGTATTTTTTCACAGCAATAAGAACCCTAAGACATGAGGTTAATGAGGATTTGAAGAAGAAAGCATACAGACTCTGAAAGCTAAAGCCTGGAATAAGACAAAAATGACTCACTGGGCTCAAAGGAAGCAGAGAGCAAAGTGTAATAGAGGAGCAACAGGAAGACAAATGAACCTGCGGCACAGACCTTAGAAAAGGGTGTGTGGCCTGGTTCCATAGTGTAGCAGTTATCACGTCTGCTTTACATGCAGAAAAGGGTGTGTGTGAGTTGGGGCTGGAAAATGGGAATGCTAGCTCCAAGTCTGAGAGAGGAAGTAAAAACTTCCTAACTCAACACGACTTAATTAGGAGAAGCGTCCTCTCCAAGAGTACACTGATAACAAGTGGAAAGATGTCAAGGTCTTCACAGAGAATGCTTTGTCCATGCTGCAACAGACATTCCTAAAGAATCACTCTTTAGCATCTTCTTCTCCTGAGTGAAAACTCATAGTCAGACATTTAAAATAATTCAACAAGAAAGGAAGGAAATAATGGCATTTGAGTTTAAAAAAACAAAACAAAAAAAACCCTTAAAAGCCTCAAAAATAACCTACTAATGGATGCTGCTCCCCTAAATAAGTCTAGGAACACGGAAGGGATGAGAAGAGCAGAGTGTCAGCAGTGTAGTGAGCGGTCATGATGAGCGGCCGAGAGTAAGAACTAAAGAGCAGAACTAGAGAATACTCCATCTGCCAAGTAAGGGCTAAAGAATATAGCTTAAGAAAATAAAAGGTGCTAGGCAGTGCTGGAGTGACTTTAAGCTAAGCCCTTGGGGAGCAGAGGCAGCAGATCTCTGCTTTCAACGCCAGCCTGGTCTACAGTGTAGTTCCAAGGCTACACACTGAGAAATCCTGTCTCGAAAAGAGCATTCACCAGGTGAGTTGGTTCATGTCTGAAATCTCAGAACTTAAAAGACTGAAACAGGAGAACTGAGTTTAAGGTCCGCCTGGTCCACAGAGTAAGATCCTGCACCAAATCAGATAAAACCAAACAAAACCTAAAGCAGTACAGTGTTTAGGAAGACAGGAGATGTAACCAGTGTAATATGTGAGTACACACATTGGAAAATAATTTACAAAAATTAGCAAATTAAATGGAAGTAAAATATTACTCAGAAAACTAGCTGCAGTGCTTAGGAAACCCGCACTGCTAACAGTGAACGACCTCCTACCGTGCAAAAATGAGGGCTGAGAAAGGGTATAACAGGGACCCTTGTTTCCTAAATTTTCACAGGCAAAAACATGACTTTACTGATGAAAATATAGGTAAGCCATACCATCTAAAATCACTTCCTCTTCTGTTTATCATTTGGGTCAAGGAAAGAACTTCTGACGTGTAAGAACAAAGACCAAGGTATAAGAAACAGGGCCAAAGTGAAGTGACCAGAACCCAAGCTGGTAAGGGGTTTCTCTTACCATCTCTCTGGCGATTTCCAGCGCTTCCTGCAGGCCATAGAGCCTGCCACAGACCAGGTAGATTCCATTGGCCCAGAGAATACAACCCTCATGGACCCAAAATTCGTTGCTGTCAAGAGGTAGTTCAGGGATTTGTAACTCCAGCTCAGGACCGCCTTCTGAAGTGGTAGGTACAGAGGGCTTTGTGTCTGAAGCAGTCTTTTCACTGCTGCCCTCAGCGGCTGCTTTTTTACAAGGGAGCCCCCTGGACAGGGACCGAGGACCTCCACCACAGTCTTCGGAGCGGTGGCGCCGCTTGAACCTAGGATGAGCAGCTAGGCTCCTCTGCTCCTTCTGCTGCTGCTGCTGCTCCTCCTCCTCCTCGGTGTCAGTTTTAGAACCATTAGAAGCGCTTTTGTGCCGAACCTTGACCTTGTTCTGCATTTCTGTGGACCTCTTAGGAGGTGGATTCTTCGGAAGAGTGGCTGCATAATCTTGGGGATAAAAGGGTCCAAAGAGGTCACCCATGTTACGGTAACTGGCCCACTTGCCACAAAGACAGCAAACCAGGTGCCCCATAACAGAAGATTCTGTTACCACAGGCCCCTGCAGCATAAAGGATGAAGCTGGGAGCACCTTGCTTTCTGTGCTGCTGGGAGGAGGGGTCAGAGATCTCTGACCCTTCCGGCTCCTCACCAATTTGGTCTGTTCTTCTTCTTCAGCATTGATGATTGTACAAACAGCTCCAAGTTCACACTTATTTACTACATGGATATAAGGGAAAAATGACTTGTTCTTGGCATCAGTTTTATCTAGTGGCTGGGTAGCATACTTTAGCTTGATCTCTGGTTCTTGGGGTTCTACAATGGGAACTGCTTGCTTGGTTTTCCGCTTCCTTGGCTGGGCCCCAGGCTTCCTTCTCTCCCTCCTTTGCCTCTGCTTTTTTGGCTTTGGCTCTCCATCTGCAGAACCTTCTGGCATCTGAGGGGGCTGAGGAGGTGGAGGTGGTTGCTGCTGTTGTTTCTTTTGTTTATTCACACTACCAATTGGTCTCCCCTTTTTCTTTCCTGATGGGAAATACCCTTTTGGGGGGAAACTTTCTTGCTTGGGTGAAATCATGACTGTATCATTCTCCTTCTCTTCAGTCTTGGGGTTTGCCTCAGGGGTCAATATGCCCACTGGAGCTACATTCTTTGAGTCAGGAAAGATTAGAGGTGCTGCCCCACCCAGGGAACCATCTGGTCTCCCTTGGTTACCACCAGGCTTCTGTGAAGCTGTGGATGTCATAGTACCAGAGGGTTCTTTTCCAGTAGAAGCTGTTTCTACATGTGCCTCTGTCTTGACTTTGTCATCCCCACTGCCACGCCACTCTTCGGAAGGCCCTGGAAGAGGTTTTTCAACATTCGATTCCTGGTTAGTTGCACTGACTAGGTCAGATACCACCTCACCCTTTCGCTTTTCCATCTCAGCCTCTTGATTAGCCACAGTCCCACCTTCCGGAGGACCACTCTTTAGAGATAGTATATCATCCAGTGTGACTGTGTCTCCCCCAGTCTCAGCACTGTTTGCAGATGCACTCCTCCTAATATTTGGGGATGTGATCTTCTGAACTATAGCTTCCAATTTTAATCCCCGTCCCTTCCGTGGGGGCAGTATTTTGGTCTTAGCAGGGCTTGTCAGGGTAACAGCAGGACAGTTTCTATTGTCTGGGTTTGGAAGGTCCTTGGAGGCATCTCTCTTAGGGATAGACTTGATATCCTGACTGTGAGAAAGATGGCTGTAGGAATTGTACACTTTATCGGCACCTTCCTTTGATGGGTGGAGGAGGCGCCCTTTATCATCAGTGTTGCTGTTTTTTACATCTTGTGACTGTCTCTTACTGGGAATAGGGGAGATAAAAGAACGAACCCGCCTCCGCATGATTAAGGGATTTTGAGAAGAATGATCCTCTTGACCCGGAAGCCTTAACATTACATTACTAGGTTTGGATGACTGTGTAGACTCAGCTAGTCCATGTCCATCCGGCTCATGGGGTGGCCCATACCGTTTTTGATTAGACATTCCTGGCGGTCCACTGCTTTTGGCTGGAGAAGTCTGCCGAGAAAGATCCCAACAAGACTCTTGTAACTTCTGAGAGCTGTGCTTCAATTCCATGCTTTTGGCAGGCATGCCATCACTAGACATGAGACAGCGCCCAGCTTCCTGAGTGCTTGGGTCATGGTATGTACCTACTGGTGGGCCATACATCATACCATCTTTGTCATTTTTCAGGGGGCTCCGTACTCTGTCAAGAAACTGCTGCTGCCGTGGGCTCTTCCGTGGCCCTTCCTGCCTATGTTGTGCAGCAGCAATCACTCCCTGAGCAGAACTGCTGGCCCAATCTTTATACTCCTCTTGTTGCTGCTGGTACATCTGTCTCTTATAATGAAGCTGGGAATTCAAACCAGTATTAGGGTCCCCATAAGCATGAGCCCTGGTATTTGTGTGGTAAGCAGAGGCCAGGCTTTCTGAGTTGGGAGAAAAAGGAGCATGTAAAGAACTCCTATTGGCCCTCTCTGAAAAAGTCATATGTGGGTTCATGTGATGAGGGTCTCCCCCTGGGCCTCTGCTCCTGCCTGGAGACATCTTCAATTTTTCTGCAAAGTCATGGTACTGAGAAGAGGAACGACCTCTCATAGTCTCCCGGCTACCAACTCTACCAGGGACCCGCCGCATTGGTGTGGACCTGCTATCTTGTGGGCCATAGTCTGAAATGGAATCATGGGCTGCTGCTCCAGGACTGGCATTGCCACGGTAAGTCTCATGCTTGATGCTGGTAGGGTGGCAGTGGTCTCCAGATTTCTTGTTGAAACTAGCTTGAGATTTGGATTGTTCAAAGTCTTCCTCTTTTATCTGCCCACTCTGGGATTTCAACTTTGTTTCCATGGACACCAATCCACCAGGAAGAATGACTGACTGACTTAAACTTGGGTTGAGACGTTCATTCCTTCCAATTCTGGCATCAGCACCCATGTGTCCCAGAGAGTGAGCCCCTGGGTCCCTGACAATCTGTCTTAGTGGGGAAATATCACAGATTACTGACCTCCTTTCAGAAAGGGAGGCCCCAGGCTCATGGGATGATGATGAAGGTTCTATCTCAAACTTTCTGGGAATGGGATAGTCAGACAAATTGATCTGCTTCATTTCAGGAGCTGTGCTGCTTGACTTCCTTTCCCATGGTCCCCAGTGGGGATTTTCCAACAAGGATCCAATACTCTTGTTCAGAAGGCCCCTGCTGGTTAATTCATTGGTTTGACTGACTAAGATGTTGGGCCTTGCAGTTCCTTCCAGGCCACTAGCCATCCCTTGATGTTCCTGAGCACTTCTAGGATACCTTCTGTCAGGATGGTGGTGGTAACCCTGAAGCACTTCCTGTAGGAGACTTGGGAACTTCTCATTTCTACCTTTTCGCTCCCCATGACTGCCAAAATCCCCCTTTTCTTGTCCAGAAGGATACTGAGGAAAACCACTGACATTTCGTGGTACAGCTGACCCAAAACTCTCTTTGTAACTATAGCGCAAACTTCCAGGAGACTTGCTAGGCTCAGTCCTGCCTGTGAAACTTGGGCCTACTGCAGAGTGGCTACTCTGGCCATTCCCTTCTCCATTGTGGTTAGAGCTATTATTATCACCATTCTTGTTTCCCTTGCTCCCGCCTCCTAGAGGATCTGACTGTGGAAGTGATGTGTGGCTCATTTCCTTTACACCACTATTGCTAGGTGGTCTCTGACTGGCAGCAGGATCATCCTCCTGGGAGCTTTTATCTTGTCCACCAGATTTTTCTACCCGGCCTGTCATGGCTTCTCGGGAGACAATCACCCCAACTGTCTTCTCGTTGACTTTTGTGTTCCCCTCAGATGACAGTGATGTGTCCTTAGCACCTGGAGAGGCAGCTTCTTCCCTAGTTGCAGGACTGGTACTGAGCCTAGGGGCCTCATTCTGAGCACCTTGCGTAGGTGAGGAGCCAGCTTTCTCTGAAGCTCCACACTTATAGGTGGTGTCAGAGCTAGTGCTCTGGCCACTTAGTTGCCTCACTCTCTCACCTTGATCTTCTGAACTACTTGAGCAACCTCCATCCAATGACTCTGCCATGGGGGACTTTAGTTGTTCTTCAGGCTGTGAGGAGCCTTCCGAGTTTGTACAGCTATCTGCTTTCTTAGATGATGATGAGGGCCTCTTAGAAGTCTTCTTCTGAGGTGTCAAGGCATCAGAAAGTAACATATGCTGGACAGTATTAGGAAGATTGGCCACTTGAGTACTCAGAGCACTCAAGCTACTCAACCCAGGATCAGTCAGCCGCTTTTCCGGCACCCCTTCTAATCCAAACCCTTTGAATCCTGCAGCATGAGAATTAGGACTGGGCATCATTGATGGAGTTGGACTGAGTTGAGGCATTAACTGTAAAATTCGGTTTCGGGAACTCATTGATACATTGCCTTGCCCACACTGGAGATTCTCACCACTCTGCATGAGAGGAGAAGGGGTAGAGCTACAGCTTGGAGACTGAACCACAGAAGCAGCTGGAGAAGGGTTAGAAATAGGGCTGAAGTTCTGGTGAAACTGCATAGGGGACCTTACAGGAACCTCAGGCTGGTTGTACTGCCCCACCTGGCTTTGCAGAGGCAGCTTGGTGGCAGCATTTGTGTACTGCATCACATGCTGGGGGGGATGTTGCTGCTGCTGTTGCTGCTGCGGCGGCTGCTGCTGCTGCTGCTGCTGAGGTTGTGGCTGCTGCTGTGGTTGCTGCTGCCCCTGCTGGGATCCTGGTGGAATCTTTGCCTGTTCAAAATTTTTCATAGACTGAGGTTGATAGCTATAATTTGACTGTGTCCCATAAGCCTGTGCATTAGAACCCACATTATGCCCTTCATATTGAGATCCAGCATTCACGCTGTAACTGCCATCATAGCTCTGTCCAGACTGACTGAAACGCTGTGGTGAAGGAAAGGAGGAGGAAGAAGAGGAAGCAGAAGACTGGTAGTGCTGCCCAAACTGACCCACTCTTAACTGATAACCAGCAGAAGATGGCAAAGCTGAGGGCCGCTGCATTGGTTGTAGATGGGATGAGCCAGAGGCTGGCTGTCCAGTGGCTTGTGGCAGAGGCTGATGTGATTGGTAAAGCTGTTGTCTCAACTGCTGTACTTGCTGCTGTTGCTGTTGCTGCTGTTGCTGTTGCTGTTGCTGTTGCTGTTGCTGCTGCTGCTGCTGCTGCTGTTGTTGGCTAGAGGCCTGCTGTTGATACTGAGCACTCCCAGGAGAGAAAGGCCCTGTGTAATCCTGCTGATAATGAGACACGCCACCAAGGGCAGAGTGCTGTGCTTGAAATTGGCTCACATGACCCTCGCTTGCATACTGATTGCCAAAGCTGCTCCCCTGGGGAGGTCCATAGCTCTGCACAGGCCCAGAAGGCCTTCGCTGAGGAGGCTGTGGAGTTCCTGCTGCCACGGTATCTTTGTTGCCTGCCATGTAGTAAAAATCTCCAGCTTCTTTCCTGAAACCCTGATAGCCTTGATGGCCAGAGGTCTCGCTAGCCATTGCTGCCGCTGTCGCAGCTGTTCCTCGCCGTCCACTACTGCTGCTGCCAGTGCCACTGCTACCACCACCTGCTCCCCCAAAATTCTGGAACATCTGGGCCTGACGAGGGCTGAACTCTTCTATTCGGGATGAGCTGTGCACCTCCTGTGGGTAGCTCTGCTGGTTTCCGTGGTAACTGCTTTGCTCCCGAAACGACTGCATACTGTTCAGCAGCACAGCAGCAGGCCAGCAGCCCTCCTAGAAAGGGAAAGAAAGAAAGGAAAGCATGAGACATGCATCTGCATGACACTAACAAAGATCAAGACTAAATAACTCAGTGACCGGATAAAGCTGATCACTTAAATACTGTCTCCTTTTTCTATCCATTTCTAATAATGCAAAAGAGCAGGTAAATGGTCAAAAGAATGAAGGAGTCTGTAATATAACGAAGACACAGTCAATAAAAAATTCCATTAGATAAATGAACCTGAAAATTTCAACTGGAGTAAATATTGGAATATATTATTTCAAGCAAATAAAAACAATTTTTTATTAACTTCAGTTATGAGTGAGGTGACAAAAGCCCCTTTCAATTCTTTATTTTCACGCCTTAGACTGGCCACTAAACCAGGGCGCCTCAAATAATGATGGAGCAGTTATTTCAGGGATTGCCTACTCCAATCACTGACTGAGACACAACCATCCTGAGAACCAAAGCCAGTTCCTCAAAATCAAGTGCTTATGGTGACTAGTGACTCTGGGACACTCAACTCTGTTACTACGGATTCCTTATACTGCACTCACCTATATAAACATCAGATCTGACTGCTTCTTGACATAAAATTGTTTCCAAAGTACCTCTCCTGACCACCTATCCTCAATTTCTAGATATTAGGGCTATTTTGATTTAGGCCAGAGAATGGAAGTTACTGATCTTTCCAGAGTTTGGGGTTTTCTTTCTTTCTTTCTTTCTTTCTTTTTTTTTTTTTTTTTTTTTTTTTTTTGAGATTTACAAGTACCTCTAATTTCCATATGACTTTCCATTTGCCAATCTAGTATTTGGTCATTATGATCATCCCTACAGTAAAGACCAAGCATTAGCAGTTAGCAAGGCCGCCTCCTGGGCATCCTATTTAAAAACAGCTACTATGAAACTTAGCCTCTGTTCTTCCTTCCTCCTCTACTTCATTCCCTTGGTCCCAATACAGCTGCAGTATAGTCTAATAAATTAAAGCAAAGGAATGTTTACTGTGTTATCTCTCCTTTAAAACTAAAATGAGGGCAGAGGTGGCTCAGCAATTAAGAGCACTGACTGCTCTTCCAGAGGTCCTGAGTTCAATTCCCTGCAACCACATAGTGGCTCCCAACCATCTGTAATAAGATCCTATGTACTCTTCTGGTGTGCATGAAGACAGCTGCAGTGTACTCATGTAAATAAAAATAAGTAAATCTTTAAAACTCAAATGAAAGCTCCTAAAGGGCAGAGACTGCTGTTCCTTGCTATAATTTTTATATGCCACTCAACCAGTAAGGAGCAAAAGCTGCACTGATGATCAAATGGTTCAAGCATTAGCCCTTAGAACTAGCACCATTCAGAGATGGTGATAAGTGGGTGAGAGAAACAAAGTATCATCAATCTAAAAGCATAGCTGGAAGACAAGGTGCCTATAAAATCCTTTGGGTCCAGTTCTAAGGAAAAAGCCAACATAATATGGGGACTTCAGAAAAATCACAGCAGATGTATATCAACACTAAACTCTGAAAGCTTGACCTATTTAAAAAGATGTTTTTTACGTGTGTATGTCCGTGAAAGTATATGTTATATGTGTGAGGATGGCCCTGGAGGCCAATTAGAGTAACAGGCAGTTGTGAGCTGCCCAAGATAGGAGCTAAGAACCGAACTCAGGTCCTTTAGAAGAGCAATAAAGCATTCTTAACTACTGAACCACCTCTCTAGCCCCAAATGTGAACATTTTTGGTTTGTTTGATATTTTTGACATAGGGTCCATGTACCCATGGCTGTCCTGGAACTCACTATGTAGACCAGGCTAGCCTCAAACTCAGAATCCAGAGATCCTTCTGCCTCTGCCTCCTGAGTGCAAAAATTAAAGGAACTTAATACTATGTCTCATTCCTGACACATTTCTTTTTTCTTTTTTTGAGATTTATTCATTTATTATATATAAGTACACTGTAGCTGTCCTCAGATACACCAGAAGAGGGCATCAGATCCCATTACAGATGGTTGTGAGCCACCATGTGGTTGCTGGGAATTGAACTCAGGACCTCTGGAAGAGCAGTCGGGTGCTCTTAACCACTGAGCCATCTCTCCAGCCCTCCTGACACATTTCTAAAATACCTTATATCTAGATATGGGACTAAGTCTGATTATATACAGTCACATGACTCAAAGCTATTCTGTAGATGTTCATATACTAAAAATGTCAGTGCCTGAAGAAAAATACTTCTCATCACTTTCAAACAGTTTGAAACAGTTTTGCAACAGTTACCAGTCTCCCCAGGAGTCTGCTGAACCCATGAACATCTACTTAGGTGCCACAGAATGCTTAATCGTGTTCCAGCAATTACATGTACTAACACTCATTTTACAGATGAAGAAGGCACAGAATTCATCAAGAATTCCTGAGAGCCCAGTGTGGCAGCCCCATAGGGCATATTTATCATACTAAGATTAGACAGAATTTTGGTTGTTTTTTTTAGGTAGTCCCTGAGTGCTGCCCCCGATGCTGTTCCAGTTGGTTCTCTACCTCATCTGTCATCTTTAGGACTGTCAAGAACAATTCCATCATCTAAACTTCCCTTGTTTGTATCATGCTTCTAGTTTTTAGTGATTAGTGAAGGATAAATTGAACAAAACAAAGTTAGCAGTCAGGTGAAGGTATGAAAAGCTTCGTCCAGAGATAATCTCTGTACAAGTACTGTCCATGTTGTTTAGTTAATTCTTCCATAATAAAACTACCTTCTGGGGGTTGGGGATTTGGCTCAGTGGTAGAGCGCTTGCCTAACAAGCGCAAGGCCCTGGGTTCGGTCCCCAGCTCCGAAAAAAAGAAAAAAGAAAAAAAAAAAAAAAAAACTACCTTCTGAAGGTTTGAATGTATAAATAGTTGTACCAGCTCCCTATTTGTCCCTAAATCAGAGCCACCAGGAGCTAAAGACCATTTTAGGCATCAGCTATTTGGCCTGGGGTTACCTGGATACTCCTAACTATCTCCACAGGAAAAACAGACATGGAACAATTTCTCTGCAGTCCTGTTCCTAGCTCTCCCTGAACATTCTTTCACTGTGGATTATCCCTCTCTTCCTATATTAAGAGTTTACAGATTTGAAAAAGAAAAAAACAAAAACAGTAGCTATTATCTCCAGCAAAGCATCAGATGACCTACATATTCTTGGCACATGTGAGATTTAAGTACTAAAAGGTGTTCCAAAATCATCCTTGTAGAAGTTTCTAGTCAAGCAGTTATGAGGTCCAGGACTTTGAGCCTACACATCCCAGTCCCAGTTGTGGAGTGTTCTCTCCAGCCTGGTTTGGAAAGCTGGTGACCTCGTTTTTATAGAAAACTAGTATTAACTTTTGTTGTCTGTCATCATCTAAGAGCATTATTCTCTCCAATCCATTTTTTTCCCCCAAAGACCGCTCAAGTATCTTCAAGAAAGATTTAACCATTGATCTATGCCAGAATGACAGCAGAATGCATTCCTTGTTCAAACAACAGAAAAAAAGTTCAGTCCTGGAGTTAATTCTATTTAGACCTCCTGTGGGAATATACTAAGTGCCCTCTAGGCTCCACAGAGACAATGGACAGGCTTTACTACCCTCTGGCTTCTGGCCCAGTTTGGAAAGTGAAAGAAATTTACTCTCCTGGCCCTGACTAGGCAGTTTCTGAGGCTGGTAAAGACTTTCTACCAACAGGCTCTGTCAGGTGTCTGGCAATCTAAACATTTAGCCATCTTCCCTGAGCTCAGAAATTACTTCTTGTGCAGGAGGTATTAACAACTCCCCATGAATGCCAGGCTAGAAGATGCCACTTTCCCTGTTTGGTCATCCTTCTGCATGGCTGTCCATACCCCTTCCTGCACACTCAGCAGGTCGGAGCTGGAGTTGGGGCTGCAGCTGGGGCTGGGGGTGGTGCTACTTCTTAGAGTCTTTTCCAGAGGCTTAAAGTGTCCAGAGAGAAGTGCAGGGGAGATTAGGAACGAAGAAACCGAGAGGCTGAGAGTTCCTGGAGGTAACTGCAGCTGACACAGACTCCCAAGCAGCTCCCCATCAAACTCCCAAGAATATGTACTGTGATGTTCCAGTTTCTGGTAATCAACAATCTGACAGGCTTTCCCAATCCCAGTTCTTCCCATCCTTATTCTTATTGGTATTAGAATTATGTTTTAATAAATTCCTTAGACCATATTCTTAATAGAATACAAAGCTTCTCTTCTCCTGAACAAAATATAAATGGTACAATTAAACGTGCCGTCTGTTTTCTACTGGGACCCTGACTGATAAAGTACTCTCATTCCCAAAATTTCAGAGAACACTATTATGGAGAGTGAAAAACTCCTATTTCATACAATATGGTATACAACATGGACTAAAAAAGAAACACTTAAGAGATGTCAAAGTACACAGCAACACTGCAGAAAATACACAAGGTTCAAGAGTAGCAATCAGGAGGTAGGCGATGAACCAGAATGTGCAGAATTCATTAACTATTATAGTCAGGGTTTCCATGAAATGATGCTAAGTGGTGCCATTTGTAGAGGAACTGATTTCTACAAACATGATGTATATTTATTCTTACAAAATCAATTTTGGAAACAAGGTCTCTATTGTACTGCCCAGACTGGCCTGAAACTCACAGCAATCCTCCTGCCTCAGCATCTTAAGTACTGAGATTATAAGTAAGCCACTACATCTGGCTCAATTTATTTTCAACAGCAAAAATAACGAATGCTGTTGTTTTCCTGACTATCTCAATATCTTACCCTGAACTACTACTTACAAAGTAAATTACAATTCACAATTTTTGTTTACAATGCACTGCCCAATCACAGCCCTGTTCTTTTCTATTTGTTCTATCCTCTAGTTCTGAGGTGGCCACTCCCATCTTCCTGATATAGAAAATGTTCCCAAGGAGTTCTCTGATTCAGTACCCATCATGGAAACAACAGAGTAAGACTTCCTCCAGTTGCTACTTTGACAATATCACATTCCCCACAGTCCTGGATAACCTACGGCGTCTTCCTGTTTCTGCTGTCCTGCCCAACAATTGTGTTCAGAAGTGCCTCTGAGCCATTACCCTTCTCACCTCTCTAAAACATCCAGTCCAGAAATGCACTCCCACCCTATCAGGTCACATGGGCCCCAGGATCCCAGGAGTTGCTGAAATATGTCATCTTCTCTACAAGTTATCCTTACAGCAAAGAATTTGTTGGTTTACTTAAGAAAACCAAACAGTAAAAAGTGTTTACCTTTAACCAGTATTTATGGAATGTGCTACTAATACCATGAATAATTATATATTAAGCAACTTCCAACATGGCCAGCTGTCCATTTTCCCTAAGTGTATGCAGATAAACACAAGGGGGAAAAAACTGATCAATTATGACATGTTCTAATCATTTTTCTAGACATGTTGGGAGTTGATATGCTTTAACTTAAATTCTTTTGATTCTAAAATTCATGATCCTTTTCCTATACCATATGTTAAGTGAGAACCATCCCAAATACACTTGTTTTTCCTTTTTGAAAATCCTAACCAGTAATTTGAGTTAATTAACAATGGCTGTTGCTTATCTGGTGCATGCCCAACACATGCTACACATACTACCAGGTACTTTACATAAATGTTAATAGTCTCTCTCCTTACTATGTATGACCTACAAGGTTAGTACTCTTATAAACCAAGGTTTAGAAGTCAAATCATGTGCTTCATAGACAGACAGAATAGGAAATGTCTACTCTAGAGCCAGGCCCAGTGACACAC
Source organism: Rattus norvegicus (assembly GCF_021556685.1). Classification (NCBI taxonomy): domain Eukaryota; kingdom Metazoa; phylum Chordata; class Mammalia; order Rodentia; family Muridae; genus Rattus; species Rattus norvegicus. Next base: position 123,578,648 of record NC_141540.1, read on the forward strand.
AACTTTAATCTGAGCACCTAGGGAGGTAGAAGCAAGTAGGCATATGTCTTGTGAGTTAGAGACCAGCCTGCTCTACGTACCGAGTTCCAGGCCAGGCAAAGCTACAAAATAAGAACCTGTCTCAATAACAACTTAAGAGAACATATCCCATCTGGTGAACTTGGGCTGAGGGCAGTACAAACATAACAAAAGCAGTAAACATTCTTACAAACTTCTAAAGATATAAATTGGTAATTAAAAAAATTGTTCCAGCAGGATCTGTAGCAAATTATGGTATACTACTTACATAGTACATAGTCACTGTGAAGATTCTAGTCACATGAAATGCCCACTATTTGCATACCTGTGCTATGACTGCATATGAAAATTGGACATTCTTATAGATGGAGGACAAAGGGAATGATTTGGAAAGACGAAATCCTTTTGAGGATATACAGCCTCACACACAAATAAAATTTTATATAATACATACATATATACAACTATATATATGCCTTATACTACTGGACTCTACATCATATCTCAGTAGTGTTTGTCTGTACTGTCTGTCCTGCTGACAACAAACCACTTCTTTGCCCAAGGGAAAGAGGCACAAGACACCCACAAACCCAGAGGCATGGAGGATGACCAGATAGGCCATGGACTAGGAACTCAGAGCCAACACACTTGTATACCTTACACACTGCAGTGCCCAAGTGGCATGCATTCACTGGCTCAGGTTTTTTGTTTCTTTGCTTTGCTTTTTCTAATAATTAAGTTTAAAAGCTGGGTATGATAATATATGCCTTTAATTCCAGCACTCGAAATCCAAGGCAGAGGCACTTGGATTTTTGTGTGTTCAAGGCCAACCTGGTCTACATAGAGAGTTCCAGGGGAGCTGGGGCTAAGTAGAGAGACTCTGTCTCAAAAGGGAGGGGGGGGGCTTAAAAACAACCCAATTCCCCAATTCCCGACTATGTATTACATACCCAATGGGTAAGCTTATTGGACAAACTCCCCAAAGAGCCCAGAAAATAAAGTGTCTCATCAACTGCCTCCTCTTCCCTACAAAGAATGAAGCTCCTAGAAGCCTGAATGCCACTCACATTCTGGCCCCCCATGCCCATCCCCTTTTCTGTCTATCTTATACACAGGGGTATCCCAAAGTCAATTCAAATAGACAGATGAGAGATCCTGACAGCTCCACAGTTACCAGAAGGAGGACAAGAAAGTGGGACTAATTGCCCCTTGGGTTAACTAGGGAGGTCTCCCCCTAAGTATGTTATGAGGGCTTTGGGGTGTCACTGAATTTTCTTTCTCATTTAAATGTTAACAGTACATCACAGTAAAATACAGACGAAACGAAGGAAATTGGCAATCACTGCTGCCACATAAGGCAGTGTCTCTCTCTGTAAATCCTTCAACATAATTTTAAATTAGGAGTCAAAAGACAGGGGCTGGAGAGATGGCTCAGAGGTTGAGAGCACTGACTGCTCTTCCAGAGGTCCTAAGTTCAATTCCCAGCAACCACATGGTGGCTCACAAACATCTGTAATGGGATCTGATGCCCTCTTCTTGTATGCAGACATATATGCAGGCAAAACACATAATAAATCTTTTTAAAAAATACTTCTAGAAAAAAGTCAAAAGACTAATTCAAAACAGAAGTAGGTAAAAAGCTATATGAGCAAAATCACAAACTTTTTGAAAAGCCCCTAAAAGTTTTAAAACAAACTGAATATAGCTAGACAAAATGGGCCAGTTTCAGAAGTCAAGACAGATTGGTTTAATAACAGTATTTCACTTTGAAATAATTCCAAATACACAGAAAAGTTCTAAGTACTTATATACCTTTTAGCAAGATTGCCTAACTCAGTGTTTTACCTCATTTGTTAAGTTTTCTTTATGTACCCAAAGCCACCAGTTCCCAATCACTATGAGAAATCTAAAACACAAACACTTACTCTTCTGCATAACAGAACGCAAGCCTCCACATCAGGAAGCTAACACTAACACTAATACTGCACTAACACATTAATACTACACTACCAATTCAGCCCACAGGCCTACCTCAGTTATGAGAATGGCCACATTTCCCCCTCTTTGTGGTACAACATTTCATCCAAGTGACATGTCTCTGCTGCTGTCTATTAGATCTGAAGTAGCCCCTCATTTTGCTGATTTTTATCTCCCTGCTAGGTCCTTTCATTTCATGGGGTCACCCCTGAGCCTAAGACTGGTCTGCATTTCCTAATGGCCAGACTGACAGCAACACAAGACATACCACATAAGCAAAACCAACAGCAACCAACCCCCCTACACTGATGATGTTAACTATGCCAAGCCAATGTCAAACAGGTTGATGATGTCAAGCCAATGTCTAGTGGGTTCTTCTAAAGTACTATCATGCTCCTCTTCAAAATAATCACTTTGCTGGATCAATTGTAAGGGTCTGTCAATACCCTGTTCTTTGTCAAGTATCAACTAACAGTGGCCTCTTCATCTATTTGCCACTCAAAAGTCCCAGATTTGGCCAACTGGAAATTCAAATAGCTTTGGAGCCAGCCTGACATTTTCTGGTCTTTAGACTGACTCGCCCATTTCCTGGCAAAAGACACTTCAAACTCATCTGGTATTTTCCCAGCTCCAACTCCTAGAAGTAGCCATTTCCCCAAAGGCAATTCCTCTTGAAGGAAGAGGATTCAGCTAGGACTGAGACTAAGAGGTCAGTGCTTCTAGCCTGAAAGTGCTGTGCACCCATGCTTACCATCCCTGAACTGTTTCTACAGAACGTAGTTCCGTACTTATAAAAATACTTATCAGGCCAGTCTAACACATTTCCTTTTTATCAGTCCATGTTTGTTAATCCTTTGTCAGACAGTAAGGAACTTAGCTTCTATAACCTTCAACAAAGACATACAATTTTCTTTTACTCAAGATAAACATCCAAGAATTTCAGTCTCGTCCTTGTACCCTGTTCCTGCTACCTCCCCAGCCACCGATCGTTCCACTATCTATGTGGCACAATTCTATTACAGTTTGATAAACTAATTCTAAAATTCATCTAAAAGAAATTCTAAGCAATATATAAAAATAGTAAAACCATAAAGGCAGGAAACCCATACCCTATCCATATATTAAAACTTTTAGTGTACTTAAAATAAAGGACACTAGTATGCCACTTTGGGGTAGTTAAAAAACTGTTAAACTTCACCTCGCAATATCCATAAAAAACAAACCAGGTAAATTTAAAAGTTAAACATCTTTTTAAAAATTAAGAGAAAATACAAAAAACATTTAGTCTTTAGGATCAACTGATACTGCTATGGAGGTTTTTGTTCAGTTTGGCTCTCGAAAAGTGTCTTGCAAGGAAGCCCAAGCTGTCTCTAACTTAGGATTTTCCTGGCTCAGATTCCTGAGTGTGATGGTTTGTATATGCTTAGCCCAGGGAGTGGCACTATTAGAAGCTGTGGCCCAGTTAGAGTGAGTAGGTGAGGCCTTGTTGGAGTAGGTGTGTCACTGTGGGTGTGGGCTTTTTAAGATTCACCTGGAAGCCAATATTCTGCTAGCAGCCTTCAGATAAAGATGTAGAACTCTCAGCTCCTCTTGGACCATGCCTGCCTGGATGCCACTATCATGCTCCTGCCTTGAGGATAACTGACTGAATCTCTGAACCTGAAAGGCAGCCCCAGTTAAATGTTGTCCTTTATAAGACTTGACTTGGTCATGGTGTCTGCTCACAGCAGGAAAAGCCTAAGACACTGAGTGTTGGTATTATGTGCCACCAAGCACAGCCATTTTCAGGTTTCTATGTGTCTTACTAAATAGAACCTAGATTTCTTGGCAGATTGATTTTCTAAGGAATAGGCAAAGTACAAGGTAAGTAACAGCTCACTCTTCCAGAAAGACATCTGATGGAAATGGGAAATGGAGCCAAACAGTGTCAGGAAGGAAGTAATTGTCATTTTATAGGTCTCTCTCTCTCTCTCTCTCTCTCTCTCTCTCTCTCTCTCTCTCTCTCTCCTCTCTCTCTCTCTCATGCGCAGAGAGAGACAGAATTTATATAATTCAAGGCCTTTTAGCTTCTACCACCAAAACATCTTTCATGGTTGTTATGGTCTGCCTTTCATACTCAGGTTTCAGACCTGCAGGTACTGCCCATGCTGCTCTCATGCGTGGAGAGAGAGAGAGAGAGAGAGAGAGAGAGAGAGAGAGAGAGAGAGAGAACATTTACTATAATAGGCTGAATTAATAATGGGATCTTTCCACCAAGCCAGATATGAACAAGGATAAATCTCAGTACATTGCAAGTTTAAAGAGGCTGGTATCTGGAAAGGAGAGAAAGGTATTCAAGAGGCACCAAGTGTAACATCTATTAAGTCTGTATGTGTGGTGACAATATGCTACCTTTGAGGAAGAAAGTATTATTAAAGACTGCTTTTTTAAACTTGTTTGTATTTTTATTGTTTGACAAATTTGTTTAAATACTGGTCCCCTACAAAATCAGTTTAAGAAAATGGCAGAATTTATATAATTCAAGGCCTTTTAGCTTCTACCACCAAGACATCTTTCATGGTTATCATGGTCTGCCTTTCATACTCAGGTTTCAGACCTGCAGGTACTGCCCATGCTGCTCCCATGGCTTGACTATCAGTGTCTTTCCATTTTCACTGTTTGACTAACCAGAGTCTCCTGCTTGAACCTGCTCAAATACTCTTCTCTTTTGAGTTAATTACTCCTGTCAGCCCAGCAGTTTCAGGCATCATGGACTGAGAATCAGACAAATTCAGTTTAAACTCAGTTTTGTAGCTTATTACTACTAAAATCTTCAATGTGTTATGAACTTCTTTAAGTCTCAGTTTCTTCAAGCACAGAACAGAAATGCCACCCTCTCCTTCTGACCTTGAGAAAACATATGATACAACACACTATTCCGTGGACCCCAATTGTGCAGCACGTGGATGGGCAGGCAGCACTGCTGTTCTCATGAAGCTCACAGCAGGGTCTTGGGCACCACGAGCCTATGGAATCACATTCTGCCTGTTAACCAGCTAACACCAGGCAATCACACATGTGGCACTGCTTAACAAAGACTGGTGAAAGGTCTTGAGAAACTAAGGGCCCCAAACTGGAATCTATTAGAAGTCTCCTGGGAGTTTTGAACTAGATGGTGACATGTTCTGGTTTCGGTTTTCAAATGGCTTGACTGTTTCATGAAAAACAAGTAGGGGAGGGGCAGAGCAGAAGCAGAGTCAGTAGAGAGGCTACTTTAGTAATTTGTGTAAGGGATGCTGACTGCACAGATCAATGTGATGTTGGTGGATGTAGTGATATATGGTCAAATAAAGGACATGTTTAGAATTCAGAGCCAACAGAAATTGCTATTGTATCAGAAATAAATGTGAGGGACACAAACAACACAGCGACATTAGCTGAACACGAGTGCTTTACATCCTTCAGAGATGAAAACTCGAATCTGTCCAACTGTAGCAGCCTGGCAGTGGGCTTGTGTAGGTAGCAGACTCCAGCACCAGCTCCTACAATGCAACTGCAAAAAGGGGCACCACTGCAGAGAGGGATGAGACTGGAAGCACAACAGGAATCAGGCTTTGCCTGACACATCATCTCTGAGAGTCTCACTGGAATCCAAGTAGAGAGGGATGCCAGACAGACAGCTGGCATGACTGGAACTCAGGTAAGAATGGGGTAAAGGTAAAGTCAGCAGCATAAAGAATTCAAAGGAAAGAATAAGATCACCTGAAGCAGGTTGTAAATTCAAATCAGAGGATCTTGAATTCAACATTTTAAAAATAAAAAACAAAACAGAGTAAGATGGAAAATCACATGGAGTGACGGCTCCAGAGTACGCAGGACAGAAGAAATGGCTGTGGTTAAGAGCATGTACTGTTCTTAAAGGACCCCAGTTCAATTCTTACCACCCAAACCAGGTGATTCTCAACTACCTGCAAGAAGACCTGATTCTCTGGCCTCCCAAAGCACCTGTAGACACACGGACACAAAAGTATAAACAGTAGAAATAAGTCTTTAAGTGATTTGAAGGAGGAAACAGGGAGGAGGCTTTAATTGAGGGAGAAGAGGGAAGTCAATATAGAAAGGAAAGAGGGAGAAAAGGAAGAGAGTAAAATAAAACACTAACAAAACCCCCAAGTTCAGGCAAGAGAAATTCCCTTTAACTGTTGGTCAGGGGGATTTATGAGACTCCCAAAACAATATAGTCTATTGTTATCCTTGGTGGCCTCCCAGAAGTTGGAGGTAATAAGAGCTTATTGCTAAAGGCACCATGCACTTCAGACAAAGGGATCCTGAAGAACTGAAAATATTCTCCTGGAGACTTTTACAGTACAGGAAGGTGCTGTGTGCATCTATGGTGGTTTGAATGAAAATGGCTCCCATAAGCCCACAGGAAGTGTCACTATTAAGAGGTGTGGCCTTGTTGGAGGAAGTGTATCACTAGGGGTAGGCTTTGAGCTTTCAAGTGCTTCCAGTGTCCCTCTCTCTGTTGCCTGATTCAGATGTAGAACTCTCAGCTACCTCTCCAGCACCATTTCTGCCTGCATGCCACCATGTTTCCCATGACAATAATGACCTAAAACTATGAAACTGTGAGCTAGCCCCAATTAAATTCTTTTCCTATTCAGAGCTGCCTTGGCCATGGTGTCTCTTCACAGCAATAGAAACCCTAACTAAAGCAGCTTCCGAGCAAGAAAAGCGACCAACAGCCCTATCCAGCTGCAACACCTATAAGTCACAAGAGTGGCCAGCATGACAAAAATAACTTTAAGGATGAAAGAGTGGCACCTATATCCTGTTGATAACCAGCAGCTGTCTAACTGAATTAAGGCCCAGTCAACAGGAGAAAAACTATGCTTGATACTTGAAACCTAGTTAACTACGTGGGATAAGTGAGGTCTTCAATTTGAGAGAAGAACCTACTTCTAACATTTGGCTAAACCAGCATGACTCCTAACTGCATTCTAAATATTTATCCTTATACCCCTCCTTAAAGCTAAGAGTAGCTCTCACTCTCATCAAAGAAACAACTTTGCAACATAGAGACCATTACAGAAAGCCACAACTGATCAAAATGCCTAGAACAAGTATTGTGGGGTGCCGGACCACAATGAATTCATCTACAATACAATTCCTGTACCTAAAACTTAGGGAACATCATGGAAGGGGTTTGGGGGGTGTGGAAGGAGTGTAAGAGCCAAAAGACAAGGAAGCTATATAAGACCCAATCTCACATAAATAACATGGACGTTTCACCCAAAATATCTCAGCAACATGATTCCCAAACAATATCTGAAAAAGTATTCCACCAACAGACACAAAAGCATGGAAAGGGAAATCTCACAGGCCCTTACCTCTACACAAAGAAGTACAAGCAACTAGGGAATGCTGGAAGGAGAAACGGTCTTTCCCAGGGATTAACTCCCTAATTGGTTATCCATTACCAAGTAGTCAACACTAAAATAAACACTAAAAAAAAAGTAGCTTAAAAAAAAAAAACCAGACTAATTAGATTAAGCACATTGTACTTATACACATAAGCATGTGTGTGTGTATATGTATATAACAAAGAAAAAGAGGCCAAGAATTCAAGAGAAAACAAGGCAGGTTACATGGGCAGGATTGGAAAGAGAAAAGGAAAACAAGGAAACAATGTAATTATATTTTATTTTTATAAAAAGAATTTCAAGAAACAAACTAAAGATGAAGCATATAAACTAGTTTATTTTCATAAACTTGTTCCTTTTTCATATATGTACTAATACCAGGCTGTCACTTGGTATGATTATTTTTTAAAAAGAAGTTTGAAGCCACTGGCCTAAGAATTAAACTTAAGATTCATCCTCAAATCCCTCCAATACTCAAAGACTTAAGAGGTAAGAAGTCAAAAGGAAGTAAAGGAAATTACTATGAAAAGGAAAGGAAATGTAGACATGGAGCAAACTGTGTATACAGAGTTATGGACTTGGATTGGTTATTTATGACTGGAAAGGAAAAATGTCATTTCCCTGGTTAACTGTTTCATACTGTCCTCTGACCGTGGTCTTACTCTACTTCAATACTTTTGCAGAGTTGAGAGCTTTTTCAGGACAGAACCCCAAATTTTTTTTCTGAGACCCAGTGACAGTGTCAGCATATTATAGTAAAAAAAACTAGATTTTGCTGTTTATGAATGTTACAGACTTCATATTCTGCTGTCCCTTCAAACCATGGGTTTAAGCTAGGTACACATCTTTACTCCCAACACTCAGGATGCAGAGGCAGGCAGGTGTCTGAGTTCAAAGCCAGCCTGGTCTACATAGTTGAGTTCCAGAACAGCCAAGGTTACAGAGAGACCGTGTCTCAAATGAGGGTGGTGAAGGTTTTCAAATAAAATCATATTATTTCAACCCCCACACTTTGTGACACACTTTTGACTGTGTTTGGTGAAGGCAGGTCACTTCTGTCCCTGTCACATGCTTTTCTTGCTATTGCGTAATTATTTATATACAGCTTTTTTCTAATCATACTATGTGTTCCATTTACTGTCATATTTGCCTGGCTCTAGAGACCATATTTCCTAGTTTGTATGCTTCACCTTTAATGTTATTTTCTTTCTTTAATTATTTTTCTAGAACTTAAAATATAATTACATTATTTCCTTGTTTCCCTTTCCTCTCTTCAACCCTGCCTTGTTCCCTCTTGAATACTTGACTTCTTTTTCTTTGTTACATACACATACTGGGAAAGACAATATGATGAACTTTATTTAAAAGGAAAAAGAAAAAAAAAAAAAAAGGCAGCCTCCCCTGCACACCAGTTCTGGTGCGTCCACTCTGTAACCCAATCATTTGTTCAGCATGAAGACTGTTTTCAAACTGCTTTCAAAATAAATGCTTTAGGCCTTCACTTTCTACCCTCCTGACACCGTAAAGCTAGGACGCTGGCAGTCAACACCAATACCAGAAACACCAAACAATGCAAAGAAACACACAATAGAACTATATATAGCCCTGGCTGTCCTGGAATACCTTATGTAGATCAGACTGTCCTTAAACTCAGAGATCCATCTACTTAAGACACTCATGTGCTGGCATTAAAGGCACATGTCACCTTACCCTGCCCAAGGCTTTTTTGGTTCCTTATAATAAGTATTTTTAAGTTTTTTAAGAGGAAGAAAGTGATGAAATTCTACTTCAATAATAAAAGGGTATTTTATAAAGTTTTTTTTTTTTTAAGTTAAACTGTGTGAGAGATGGTATAGCCAGTCATCTTTTGAGAGTTTGGGGGTGGGATTGTTTTTGTTTTGTTGTTGTTTGAGACATGATCTCACACAAGGCCCAAATGCCTTCAAATGAATCATGGAATGGCTTAGTTTCAATCTTAGTGATTCTGTGATTTTAAAGATTTGTTTATTTTATGTATATAAGCACACTGTAGCTGTCTTCAGACACACCAGAAGAGGGCATCAGATCCCATTACAGGTGGCTATGAGTCACCATGTGGTTGCTGGGAATTGAACTCAGGACCTTTGGAAGAGTAGCCAGTGCTCTTAACCGCTGAGCCATCTCTCCAGCCCATGATTCTGTGATATTATTAGCCATTCTATGGATGACATAACTGGGGTTAAATAATTTATACAATCTATACAGTTGGACAGTGAAAACAAGCTGAGGCTGGGACCCCTAACCCCTACTGTGCTGTTATCAGCTTGTCTTCCTGGAGCATCTAATGTGCGCTCTGTAGTCTCACTTTTGTTAAAAACTGGTACTGAGTAATAATGTCTTTGCTGACATACCATTTACCTTCAAAATCCCACAGAAATCTCTGACATCAGCACCTACCTAGAGCTAAGGCACACACAAGACTGTAAGAAGTTATTTTCCCCTTAACTTTCTCCACAGTGTAGAACCTTTGATTCTCCTAAGACTGAGCACAGAGCATTCATTCAAATACTGGTAAGCTGGCAGTGCAATCCATCTTCCTTATAAAAACAAAGCTCATATGTGAAGGCCAACATTTTTAGAATGGGGTATAACTTAGCATGCTCAAAGCAAACAAACAACCCAGTTTTATTTCAATCTGTAGGAGGAACTAACAGTTAAAAAAAAAGTTTCTATCCCTGCCTCCAATCTCGGCTTTGAACCTCTGAACTTTAAAAGTATAAGGAGAAGCAGGTTGGTTTTTTTTTTTTTGTTGTTGTTGTTGTTTTTAAGCCTTGTCTACATGGGGCTAAATGTAATAAGTCACCACTTGATAGGTAAAAACTGCTTTAATCACTATTAAAATGTAAATAATGCCAATCAAAACAGGATTTCTTAAAGCTTTTTTCCTTAAAAGGGCTTTTAAAAATTACTTTCCAAAGCTGACCATTAAAAGCAAGCTTCTACATTTAGTTCAACAAGCTCTTGTAACACTATACATCTGAATTTATAGTAAGTTAAACCCAAACAACACACTGTAAAAACAACAGTGCCAGCTAACAATTCCAGAAAAGAAATGTAAAACAGGACAAATAGACTTTAATGTGTCTTGGCCTTCTTGAACAAACCAATGAGAAAAGTAAGTCAACCAAAGCATTCCAACTTTGATTTTATTGAAGGTACCAAAGTCATAGCTCAACCTGTCAAATCAAACAAAAGACAGAACCAAGTTCTCGGAATCTAGTCCACTCCAGATAAAAGCCAATGGACCTTTTTACAGTTTACTCTCCATACAGCTGAGGATGGAGGCACAGGAGGAACATATATTGATGATTAAGTTCTGTGAAACAAAGAAACTGAGAAAAGTAGGTCAGTAGATGGTTGTAAAATTCCACTGTTGCCACAAAGTCACCACAACTCCAAACAATATATTAGCTCTCAATCTTTCTATTTTATTTTTTAAGCTGTGTGTGTGTGCATACATATATGTGTATGTGTGTGACTTACATGTGGAAGCCATACAACAACCTTGGATGTCATCCTCAAGAACATCTACATCCTTTGAACTGGAGTGCACGAATTAGTGTAGCAGCCAGTGAGTCCCCAAAATCTTGTCTTGACCTCCTCAGTGCTGGGGTTACAAACATGAGCCACTTCACCATGACTTCTGAATATCAAACTACAGTCATTGTGCTTACAATACAAATGCATTCCTGACTGAGTCTTAGAGCTTAGTATCAGTAAACTGAAATTATTTCTAGAACATTGAGCCTCTCCCTCCCTCCCTCTTTCTCTCTCCCTCTCTCATATATATATACATATATATATATATATATGTATATATATATATAACTAGAACTAATTCATCTAGAACTAATTCAAGGATTTAAAACATATCAGAAATATAAAACTTCAACTTCAAATTAAGAAGAAATAGTCTCTTTACAATGTCCAAGAAGGGCACAAACAATTGGCAAGTTGGATGGTAAAGAGAAAGTTAAGCAGCCCAGCGGTGGTGGCGCATGCCTTTAGTTCCAGCACTCCATGGTCTACAGAGCTCCAGCACAGCCAGGGCTACACAAAGAAACCCTGTCTCAAAAAAAAAAAGGAGGGGGGGGGGCAAGAGCAAGAGTGAGAGCGAAAGAGTGCTAAGCAGTTAAGAGCTCTTACAGAGGACCAAGTTGGTTCCCTGGGTGTATGTAGGTGAAAGAATGGCCTTACAATTGCCTATAAGGGCAGCTTCAGGGGATCTCTAGTCTCCACAGGCACTACACTCACATGCACATACACAATTTAAAAGAAATCTTTTAAAAAATAATTGGCAGGTTAATTTAAAGTTAGGAGATCACAAAGAAACACAAAAGGAACCAACAAGATGGCTCACCTTGTCTGCCAATAAAACTAAGACCCGAGATAGACCTGAGATTATTCCCCAAAAATCAATTCCCCAAGTTTTCTAACTGTCCTGCCACAGGCACACAAATACACCGCACATAACAACAAATAATAATATAATTTAAAAAATAAAAAAGGTAAATCAGTTCAGCAGCATAAGATCTGCACAAATGCTGTGACTTCCAAACCACATTTTAGATTCTCATATTACTAAGGTAAGAGGGCAGGAGGAATGTAAACATAATAAAGAAATAAAGAAAAACTCCTGATAATTGTTTTAGCTGTCTTTCTTCAGAGATCTGAGGAGCAGTGACTCCCCAGCATCCCCTCAACTGATAACTTCTCTTATGTGATATCCTGAGGAGTCAAGAGGGTAGAAGTTGGTACTATTAGACAGGACACACTAGTGTCTATCCTGGGAGAAGGAATGGTTAGCACTATTCTTACCTGCTGCAGTCAAGCCAAAATGAAGAGGTCAAAATTTTTTTTTAAAGTTTTAAAAAGGGGCTGGAGAGATGGCTCAGCGGTTTAAGAGCACTAACTGCTCTTCCAGAGGTCCTGAGTTCAGTTCCCAGCAACCACATGGTGGCTCATAACCATTTGTAATGGGATCTGATGCCCTTTTCTGGTGTGTCTGAATACGGTTACAGTGTACTCATATACATAAAATAAATAAGTAAATCTTTAAAAAAAAGTTTTAAAAAATTCTAGAAATAGAATTATATTTTAGTAAGCAAAATAAGAAAATATACTTTTATTTTTAGCAAGGTACAACTAAGTCCCTATTATGTTGTTTGGTATTGATTCTTCTGAATAATATGTTGAAGAAAGTATTATATTTAGAATCAGGAAACCTAAATTTAAACACTTCCTAGTTTTTATCTCTTGTAAAAACCTATATACTTCCACAATACTTTCCTCATTTGTAAAAATGAAATACCTCACAGTAACGAACTACAATAATGTAAATTATCCTCATAGTATCTCCACTTGAATCCTCTCTGAGGTCAACTTCTAAACTAATTTTTAAAAATTAGGAAAAGGGGGAGGGGGTTTGGGTAGGGGTGGGGCAAAAAAAAGAAAAAAATTAGGAAAAAAAAAGGCAAGAGATAAGCAACAAGAAAACAGAAAACAGAGTAGCCACAGATCAAACAAAAGCCAACCCTAAAAACAATATATAACAAAGCCTACTTGGCAGTAGTTAATTTCCACATCACTGTCTAATGTGAAAAGGAGGAAACTCCTATCCTGGGCCTATAGTTCATTCGTAAAAACATCCTCATCTGTCCTCTCTAATTCAGTCAAGAATGCAAAGGTCCATCTCACTCCCCACTGTAGGGACCACAAGCCACCAAAGGGCCATCTCACTCCCCGCCTAGTTGCTACTCTTCCTAAGCAGGAACACTGCCTGCCTATCAGAACCCAGCTCAGAGGTAGAGACAGCCTTTCTTGTCTAATCACTGGCATAAAGCTAGTAAACACCTGAACCTCAAAATCATTCTAAAGTTTGTCCAGAGAACAAAAGGCTAACTAGAAGGTAAAACCACACCCAAGCTAAAGTTGAAAGTAAGAAACCAAAAAGGGTATTTTATGAAAAGTGAGTGTGGTAAACTGTCCTCCCAGAGCTTGAGAGGATAAGGTAGGAGCACTGTGCTGCAAACACTGAAGGTCAGGCTGGTGAACACAGCTGGGTGTAGCAACCCAACCACAAAATCAAAAAGGGTAAAACATTTTAACAAAGTAGTTCACAATTGTCCAAGTGTTGAAAGGAGTAGCTACAATTTATGGAATTATTACCCCACCAAGCAATCTGACTGGCTTAGTTACTAGATGAATCAGCATAATCACCTATGAAATACAACTATTATTTCCATTTTCTCTTGATAAGAAAATAAACACACAGAATAGTTAGGCCACTTGCTTAGATGCACACTGTGAACAAATGGGAGATTTTTGAAAGTCAGGCGTGGTAGAACTGGCCTTCAATCCCAGCACTCAGGAAGCAGAGGCAGATGATCTCTGTGAATTCAAGGCCAGCCTATTCTACAGTACAAGTTCCAGGATGGCCAGGGCACAGAGAAAAACAGAACAAATCAAAAATTAGGCAACTAGTCCTAGAAAGATGGCTCATCAATTAAGAGCACTGGTTGCTCTTAGAGAGGACCTTGGGCATCACATGGTGACTCAAAATCATCTGTCCCAGAGGATCCAATGCCCTCTTCTGACCTCTGTGGGTATTACCCACATGTGGTGCATAGACATACATGCAGACAAAACATTCATACACATAAAAACAAGTAAATCTTTAAAAAAAAAAAATCAGAGATGGCTCAGCGGTTAAGAGCACCCGACTGCTCTTCCAGAGATCCTGAGTTCAATTCCCAGCAACCACACGGTGGCTCACAACCGTCTGTAAAGAGATCTGATGCCCTCTTCTGGTGTATCTGAAGACAGCTATAGTATATATAATAAATAAATTAAAAAAAAAAAATCAGTCAACAAACCAATAACTGCCACTGTGTAATTTCCCCAATCAGCTAGCTATACTGACTAGCATGCAAATCAGGATTCAGTGTTAGCTTTAACCTATGGTCACTTGGTTTGAGGTTACTGTTACAGTAACTTGAGTTTATAAAGATAAGAACTCACTTTCTGCTTCTAGTTATAAACTAATTTTTCTGTATGTGGGAAGGACTAAGTAAAATATAAGCACATGATTTTTGATTTTTTTAAATTCTAAAACACCAACAAAAGGTAATTTGCCTTGAAAAAATGAAAATCCAAAGAAGGCTTGGGGGGCATTTGTAAACCTGTCAGAAGTGGCCAGGAGGTCCAGTTACATGTCTGACACCTCCCCAACCCTGTAACATGGCAGGAGAGCTCCAAAAAGCTACTTCCTAGGAGTAAGAGTAAGTTTAGAATCATCCAGTCAGTTTAGAACAATGCAAAATCTCTAACCCGGATCCAAGTGATCCTGGTTTACTGGTGCCCTCAGGCACCTGAAAATACATCAAGTTCCTTGGCCTCTAATTATTTCTATAAATAATGCTCCAAATTCCATCTCTAGCTCACAAACATGAACAGACAAAATACTGTAAGAAACATGAAGAACAAGGATCCAGACAGAGAAGTCCAGATATTAGAATAAGGAAACTATAACGTAATGATTTAACTATGTTTGTAAACGGGACCTCATTATAAAGCCCAAATTGATCTCAAACTCACAGTCTTCCTGAAGTCTCATTCTCTTCAGTGTGGGAAAGCTACTGAAAACAAGGAATCCTCCAGCACTTAGAAACTTGCCTTGTAAAATGGATTCTGTTGTTACCACACCCAGCTAATTTGAAAATGCCAGATATGCACTCTGGTGGGAGAGGAACTGCTGAGGTGAGTATCAGCAAAGCCATCCTTAAAGAAGGGAGCAGGGAAAGCAAGAGTTTCTCTCTCATTCCAGGACAGGCTGTCTGCCATTTAGAGCAACATTTCTCAACCCATGGGTCACAACCACAAACAACCCTTTCACAGGGTCCCACATATCAGATACCTGGCATATCAGATATTTACACTGCTATTCATAACAGTAGCAAGATTACAGTTATGAAATAGCAACAAAATAATTTTATGGTTGGGGTCACCACTGCATGAGGAACTAACTGGATTAAAGGCCTGCAGCATTAAGAAGGTTGAGAACTGGGGTTGGGGATTTAGCTCAGTGGTAGAGCGCTTGCCTAGGAAGCGCAAGGCCCTGGGTTCGGTCCCCAGCTCCAAAAAAAAAAAGAACAAAAAAAAAAAAAAAAAAAAAAAAAAAAAAAGAAGGTTGAGAACCACTGGCCTGGAGTGAAGGGACAGAAATGACAAGACCCTGCTTCAACAAGGTAAAACTCCCAAAAGTTGTCCCTGACCACCACATACAGGTTCATCCATATTTAAACTAATTTATCCAAAAGACATTAGCAGAAAGAATACAAAATTCCTAGATAATACAAATCATATAGTATCAGATATGTGATACACAGAACTCTTACAACCCCACAACAAAACCACTACTGATTTTTAAAAGCCAACCTATGAAAAAGCCAGGCATGGTGTCAAGTACTTACAATCTTAGGCAGCAGAGACAGGCAGACCCCTAGGACTTGTTGGCCAGCCAGCCCGCCTTCTTTAACTGGCAAGTTCCAGGCCAATGAGAGAGAGAGAGAGACACCATGTCTCAAAACCCAAGGTGGAAGGCATCTCAAGAACAACATGTGACACTGACTTCTGCCTTCACTTATAACTACGTACAAACGTACAGAAGCACGTATTTACATCAACAAATAAGAAAACAATTAAAGGACTTGACATTTCTCTGAGGAAGGGAAGAAACACAAATGGCCAACAAGCAAATGCAAATGCAAATCAAAACCACAATGAGATGTTCCTTCACACTCCTAAAGAATAGCTATGAAAATTTTAAAAATTATAAATGCTGGCCCATGTACAGAGAAACTAGAAATCCCATATATTATGATGAGAATGTTAAACAGTATATCCACTTTGGAACAGAATGTAGCAGCTCCTGAAAGACTACAGAGTTAAGATATAAACAGCAATTCTACCATACACATCGATATTCAAAAGAACTCAAAACAAAAATTCAACAGATACTTTACTTTTTCTTTTCTTTCGGTTTTTTTTTTTTTTTTTTGGTTCTTTTTTTTTCGGAGCTGGGGACCGAACCCAGGGCCTTGCGCTTCCTAGGTAAGCGCTCTACCACTGAGCTAAATCCCCAGCCCCTTTCTTTCGTTTTTAAATGTTTATTTATTGTATATGAATGAGTGCACTGTCGCTGTCTTCAGACACGCCAGAAGAGGGCATCTGATCCCATTACAGATGGTTGTGAGCCACCATGTGGTTGTTGGGATTTGAACTCAGGACCTCTCGAAGATCAGTCAGTGCTTTTGACCACTGAGCCATCCCTCCAGCCCCAGATACTTTATTTTTTAAACAGTATCTCATATACTCCAGGATGGCCTCAACTGGACTATGTAGCCAAGGACAACCCTAAATTTCTGATCCACCTGACCCCATCATCTTCCTATTGCTAGGGAATTACAAGTGTGTGGAACACATTTGTTTACAGGACAGGGGATTGACTGAAAACTTACATAGCATGCAGCTATGTAAGTAAGCACTGTACAAACCTAGCTACATCTCTAACCCTAAAAAAAATTAAATGCCAATGTTTATTGCCACATTATTCAAAATAGGCCAAAGGTGAAGAGAACACAAATACACATCAATAGATAATGGACAAACAAAAGGGCCTACTTACAATGCAGCATTACTCAATCTAAAAGAATGGAGTTCTGCTACATTGTACAAGGAAAACCTTGAAAACACTGCTAGTAAAATAAGCCAGAGACAAAAGGACAAACATGATTCTATATATACCACATAACTAGAACATGCAAATTCAGAAACAGATTAGAAGATTGAAGGTTATAAGGGTCTAGAAGAGCAGGAAATAGGGAGTTAGTGCCTAGTGCCTAGAGTTTCTGTTTGGGGTAAGGAAAATGTTTTGGAAACAGTGATAATGATTGTGTAACATTATGAATATAATTAGTACCACTTTACTGTATACTTATAAAAGGGGCTAAAATGACTATCTGTAATACATTCATCTATTAAAATATAAGTTAATTTTTAAAACAGCAAGAAAAATTAATATATAGACACTTCAAAAAAACAGTATGGCAATTTCTTACAAAGCTAAGCCTACTGACAGATATCAGTAAGCCATACATCTAAATATCCAAATGAACTAAACTTAAGAAGACAAGAAAACTTACATGCTTTATCTATATTTGTCAAAAAATGTTAGTAACTGAGATGCCTCCTCAGTAGTAAACAGATAGACTGGTGGTATGCTGTAAATTATTAACAATGATAAACAGATATATCAATCTTCAGAAAGATACAGAACTAGCAGAGTGTAGCAACACCTATCCCAGTACACAGGAGACAGAGGCAGGAGAATCATCCCAAGTCTGAGGCCAAGCAAAGCTACATAGCAAGACCCTGTCAGGAAAGAAGACAACACTGACGAAGAGCCTTTGAGGCATTACTGGATAGAAAAAAACAGTTCGAAAAGGATACAGACAATATGACTCCAAAAATGACACATTCTGGGAAAGGCAAACTGCAGAGAGTGAAAAAGATCTGTGTCTGCTAAGGATACAAAGGGGAGCCGGGGAGCCACGGATGGAGCTAGCTAGCACAAGCACAATTAGGCTCTCTGTATGAGGTCATCATGGTAGGATCATAAAATTATGTATTGGCAAATTCCAAAGAATGAACTCAAATATGAACTATAAATTTTCATTAATAGCAATGTATCAATAATTGTTCATCAAACGTACCAACCATACCACATACATTAATAACAGGATGCCCTTTTATGCCCTCCACAAGCACCAGACATTCACACAGTATACAGACATTCATGAAGGTAAAACACTCATACACAGGGCAGGGCTCGGTGGTGAACAGCTTTAATCTCAGCACTCAGTTGGCAGAGGCAGGAGGATCTACAAAGTAGGTTCTTGAACACCCAGGACATTGAGAATGAATCCCTGTCTCGGGGGAAAAAGAAAACAAACCAACAACAACAAAAAACCTAATACACAAGTAAATAAATCCTTTAAAAAAGGAATCAACTCTTACAAGTTCTAACTTTCACAAGCACGTCATGCCATGTGCACATTCACCTACATCATAATAAATAAACAATGCAAAAAAAAAGAAAAAAAAACTTGCTAAAGAGAAGGTGCCAAAAAACAGTCAAAGTAGAGAAGGGATATGGAAGTAGCAGGATTGCCCAGCACACACAAAGACCTTGAGTTCTATCTCCAACATAGAGAAAACAAAAAAATTACAAAGCAAAGAAATGACTGGTTAAAGAAATGTCGACACCAGGCAGTTGCGGTGTGCACCTTTAATCCCAGCACTAGGGAGGCAGAGACGGGACCATATGAGTTTGAGACCATCTTGGTAACTACAGAGTGAGTTCCAGGACAGCCCAGGCTATCTAGAGAAACGGAAAACAAACAAACATGTAAGCTTTCCTGGGAGAAAGAATATTTGAGAAAGGCCCTGAAAAATAATAGCTTCAAGAAATGGCTAATGTCGAATACACAGACCTACAACTAAGAATGGAGAGAGTTCTGGGCACATAGAGTAATTACTGAGAGAAAGCTGGGAGTTGGGACTACAAAGACAGAGGTATCTACACATGATCCATACACAAATAAGGGATATGGCAAAGCTGACTTTGAAAGACTTTATGGCAGTATATAAGAAGACACAGGGAAAGAAGTTATTTTCTGGAGGCTAGAAAAGCAACTTAAAGCAGGCCTTCCTCTGTGCCCACTTTACTCACTTCCTTCAACTTCATCTGCAACAGCCATAAACTGCCCCTGTGAGGGCTCCTCAGCATCTCCACAGGGGACCTTCAACTCACACACTTTAAACAGAGTCTAGAAAGAAAATAATCACTACTCCTACAAAATCAATTATATGAGTATCATAGAGAGATATAACCATAAGGTACATATTTCAATCAATATGTGAGCTCCTACTGTATATCAGATACTACTCTAAGAACAGGGATGACACTGTTTTTATCCCTTGAAGCTCATATTAGGGGAGAAAACAGGCAAGAGGCAAAATGTCAGATGATGTCTTAAGAAAACAGAGCAGAAAAGGAGGCTACCTGAACCCTAGGAAGGCATGGAAGGCTTTCTGCATAAAGAGGGAGTGGCCACATGGTATAAAGTTTATATAGTGTACACATCTAACATAAGAAGAGAAAAAAAAACAGATTTTGGAACCTGACAAAGTCTGGCCTTAGCTCTAACATATAACCACTAAATAAATTATACAAGCTTTCAAGTCTGGTTTAGCTTATCACTCTACTTTTTTTCTTTTTTCTTTTTTTTTTTTTTTCGGAGCTGGGGACTGAACCCAGGGCCTTGCGCTTGCTAGGCAAGCGCTCTACCGCTGAGCTAAATCCCCAACCCCGCTTATCACTCTACTAATAAAGTACTTGGTTATAGGGTTAACTTATAAGAAATAAAATAATGAATAGAAGACTGGATCTGGTACTTGGTACAAGAGCTCAAAGTATGAATCGGTGTTTTATTACATCAGTGGTCTAATATGAACAGACAGTATTTTACTTCTACATCAAAAACCGATGTTTGTTTGTTTGTTCTGATATAGGCTGGCCTCAAACTCACAGAGATCCACTTGACCATGCTTTCCAAATGCTGGGGTTAAGAGTATATACCACTACACTCAGCCCTAAATATTATATATAACCTAGTCTAAATTGTCTGAAATAAATATGGTATTAGTAGCAATTAAGACCTACTACCACCAGGGCTAGAGAGATAGCACAGTGGTTAAGAGCAGTAGCTGTTCTTCCAAAGGACCAATGTTCAATTCCCAGTAGTGGCTCACAATTCAGTTTCAGGGCATCTGATACCTTTTCTGGCCAGACATATACAGACATACATGCAGACAAAACATCCATATACATTTGAAAAAAAAAAAAAGCTCCACTTCCAGAATCTCCATGGGCATTATGTGGATGCTCAAGTTCTCCACATTAAAAACAATGTTCCCTACATAAAATTTTTCAGTTTTTCATATCATACAAAAATAACCTCTCATAATTTAAATCTAGATTAAAAGTCAATATATAAAAACTATCAAAATAGTTATATTGTTCACCAGATAATTATAAAACTTTTATTTTAAATTATTTTTCATTTACATTTGGCTGAATCAGTAAATAGAAACCAGAAATTCAAAGGGTCAAACCTAATGAGTCTTCTGCTCTAGAAACACAACATTAAGCAGTGTTGTATAAAATAACGTTAGAAAACACCTCCCGCCACAAAAACATTTCTAGAAGCTATTTTAGTTAAAATATTTGTATTAGATAAACAATCGTGACATTTTTAACATATTTCCATACATAACTATTTCAATAAATAGCTTTTTATATAACTAGTTTAACTAAAATAAAAGTAATACTCTTATAAAATTATTTTTCATACTGTTAGCTTAGTAGTTAAATCTTATTTTTAATAGAAAATATTATAAGATCTATTTTAATAGAAGGTGAATATGCTAAATTAGGTCAATGTATAAATTGACTGGCTGTGGAATTAAGTCTTGATTCACTTAAAAAACTTACCCCTTTCCTCTTTCCAAATGGCTTAATTTAGAACAAACTAGGCAAAGATAAAAAATTAGTTTGTTCTTCCCTAGAAACCTGTATCAGTTATTAATTTACTAATGATCTCATATAAAAGACTTCTACATGATCGATGCTGTGACTTAACACTGGCAAAGACAGTTCTTGAGCTGAATTAGCACTAGGTTACTAAAAAAGATTTTTCCTAATGAACCACTAGCAAGCCTCTTAGCAGGTAAGGCCAATATCAAATCTTATGAATATTCATATAAAAATGGAGATAGGGAGGGTAGAAAGAATGTTAGTCTGTTGAGAAATATTTATTATAAACTTTACACGAATTACATAAATACTTTAGCTACTATCAAGAATTCAATGTCAATTCATGTTTGTAAGATACATGTATGTGTCCATGTAGTTGTGAATGTGTGAGCATTTGTGCACAGGTTTGTAAGGTCAGGGGTTGATGACAGCTATCTTTCTCTAAGAGCAGGACAAGATTCTCTCACTGGACCTGGAGCTCAAAGATTTGGTTCCAGGGAGCTTTCTGCATATGCCTGTCCAGAGTTAGGGTTATAGGCATGGACCACCATGGCATACCTGGCTTCTTATGTAGTCCTAGGAATGTAGACTCAATGCTTACGCACCAGGCACTTTACCAAATGAGTCATCGCCCTAACCACCCGACTCCTTAAACCTTTTCAAGATTCACATCTTACATACAGCTATGTGACAAACCAGAGGCATTGTCACAGCACTTGAATATATAGATTTCTGCTGAAATCATAAAGTCCAATATTTTTATTTTGAAAATAAGTTGACTTTTTACTTTTTTTTTTCTTTTTTTTTTTTCGGAGCTGGGGACCGAACCCAGTGGGGCCTTGTGCTTGCTAGGCAAGCACTCTACCACTAAGCTAAATCCCCAACCCCATAAGTTGACTTTTTAAATTTAGTAAACAGTTGTCTGAACAGCATTCTTTAAAACTGAGTGAACACAGCATAAATAAGCAAGTAGCGCACTCATGGGACCATTGTGAGGCAATGTCCCTTCCATGGCACAGTGCTTGGAAAGTGAGCAGCAACTCTACTCTACTCATTGATCCACTCAAAAACTATTTGCTGAGCACAAACGATACACCCTACAGGTCAGGAACACAATGGTGCATAGTCCTTATCGTCTCACATATTGGTCCTCAAAGACAGTTCTTCATTCTGCTTTTTCTACAACCCAAAACCAAATCTCTCCTCCTCCAAGGAATCCTGTACTTACATCACTTGCCACTCATCTAGCAGATTAAACACAGAACCACATCAAGTACAGTTAAGAGCAGAACAAGAGCCAAGTGCCCAAACACCAAAAGCTGGCTCTGCTACATACTAGTTATGTGCCCTTGGTCATGTCATTCAATTCTTCCAAGATTCAGTTTCCTCATCCACAAAATGGGAGATAACATTACCTCCTAATTTTTCTAATAATTAAATAAGTCAACGTTTGTCAAGCACTGAGAATGTCTAGCTTTTAGAATTTGTTACATAAAAATTATGAACAATTTGAGTTTTTGGCCACTAGAATATCCTTGCCTGTTTTGATGATAAGGCAGATTTAGTGCCAGAATTTCCTATAAGTCCACTTTATTTAAACCAGTTGCTTAGTTTAATGCTGCCTCTTATAAGGCTTTGGGCCAGGGGAAAACCAGAAGAGGAAGAAGCAAAACTCACCAACTCATCACAGGGTTGCAACCCTCCCATGTCTCCACCCAGCCTTCCTCACAGTGAGAAAGGGCCTCTCAATCACAGACTACAACTCTATTTCCAAACCATGTTCCATTATGCAAATCAAGCACTCAAATTCAAGGTCGGTCACACTCTTAGGCTGCCTGGGTTCCTCTTGCTCCTGACCACCCACCTTGCCATGCTCCAGAGCTCACTTTGCTGTAGCAATAGACCACATACTTTTGACCCAGTCTTAAAGAACTTCAGTCTTAAAGAACTTGTTCTTGGCATGTTCCTTCCCCACTGCTTCTGCACCACTCTCTTTCCTGTGAGGCCCACTAAATGTCTCCTCCTCCACAGCTTTCACTCATCTCTTTCCATTCTCAATCAGGAGTTAACAAGCCCCCTCCATGTTCTCCTCTAGAGCTTGTTACACCACTGCTACTGTCTTACAGATCTTTTGTACATTTTATAAATGTTAATTTTCTGTGTCTGATTCTCCTATGGACACTGAACTCTAGGAAAAAATGAAGATATTTTGGTTTTTCTTGTGCATAGAATATAATCTACTTAGCAATCTTGACTGAAGTGAAATGTTTTTCTCAGATGTAGCCTATCCCTTATCTGTGTCACTTATCTTCAGGGAAAATCAGCTTTTAGCACATGCTAACCAGGTGTAGCAAATTTTTATTTTCATTTCATAGAAATACTTAAAAAATGATACCAGCTATAATGTCTTTCACTCCCAACTCAAATGTCTCCTATGGAATATACTAAAACTCAATTCCACTTCCACAAAGTCTTTTTCAATCAAAAGATGAAACTCTATTGTCATTATACTTATCTTTGCAATGCTAGAGATGGAACTTGGGGCCTTGTGCATGTTAAGCAAACACTTTACCACAGAGCTGCACCCTCAAGCCTTTTGTCAGGTTTAAACTCATTGGGTAGGGGTAGTTAGTAATGAATTCAATACAACATGCACTTTTTCACTGTCTGTTGACACATGCGCAGGTGGCTATAAACTATTGGCTTCACTGCTAGTCCTAGAGTGTGTAGGCGCCATTCTGTTCTTAAGAACACAGTCCCAAACTGCCCTCCAGTAGGATAATTATTCAACACTAATGAGAGCACTCCTGTTCCAAAATTCTCCAGAAATTCCCAGCTTTCCCCACAGAGCACGGAGTTCTTCAATTTCTTCACCTAAACTACAATGCTCCATTCTGGGCCTCTCTGCATTGTTTTTCAGAGCTGAGGAACAGTTGGCCATGTTTTTTGTGGTGGTTTGAATAAGCTTGGCTGAGGGAGTGGCACTAATAGGAGGTGTGGCCATGTTGGAGAAATTGTGTCACTTCGAGTGTAGACAAGATCCTCCTCCTAACCACAAGAAGTTAGTCTTCTCCTGGTGGCCCTCAGATGAAGATGCAGAACTTGCAGCTGACTGCACCATGCCTGCCTGGACACTACCATGCTCCTGCCTTGACAATAATGGACTGACCCTCTGAACCTGTAAGCCAGCCCCAATTAAATGTTGTCCTTGTCAGAGTTGCCTTAGCTCAGTGGTAGAGCGCTTGCCTAGCAAACGCAAGGGCCTGGGTTCGGTCCCCAGCTCTGAAAAAAAGAGTTGCCTTGATCATGTCTGTTCACAGCAGTAAAACCCTAACTAAGAAACTCTTCAATATACCCTAAAACCAATATTTTCAATCATCTTGTTCCTCTCAGGCTAAATTAACTCAGATCATTATTTCTTCCTCTGAAGTTTTCTCTATTATTAATTTTAGTTAGTCATATAAATACCCTGTAAATTTTCTACAATTAAATTCAATATAAATACCTATGTGAAAAGACATAAAGTCAAAAAGCTTAACACAGCATCTTGGCCAACAAACTTGGAGAAATAAACATGTTTTATATTACATAACCTCTGACCTACACTGACCACGGATAGAGACAGAAGTTGAGGATAGATCACAACAGAGCAATGGCTCATTGGCAAAACAGTACTTTCACTGTTAACGCACTGAAGAGAACATGACAGAAGCCAAAGCAAAATAAAAACAATGCAAAATGGCTCTGACTAGCCAAAACGGCATATAAAGTGGTGTTTGGAAATATTTCTCAGGTCTTTTTTCCTGTAAACAAAAGTTTTAGATAGATATCTAAAGAGAACAGACAGACAAGTTGCTTGCTCTGTTAGGACGAGAGAAAGAGTGAACTTCACCCCCAAGCCCCAGCCCTGCAATCAGGGGTAAAAGTGCTTCCCATCTCACTCTGGTGTTTTATTTTGATTTGAGACAGGGTCTTTCTGAAGGAACCTAGTTGTCCTAGAATTCACTATAGACCAGGCTGGCCTACAACTAGCAGAAATTAGCCAGCCTTTACCTCTCAAGTTTTAAGATTAAAAACACCCAACTTTTGTGCGTGCGTGTGTGCGTGCGTGCGTGTGTGCAGGCGCGCTGTTTCATGTACATTTGTGGAGGGATCATATGAAAGTCAAAGGCTAACCTTGGGTTTAGGTCCTCAGGTACCTTCCACATTTTGTTTAAGGCAGTGTCTGGTCTGGAACTTTGCCAAGCAGGATAAGCTAACTGGTCAGCAAGTTGGCTTTTGGGCATTCAAACCCCAGGTCCTCATATTATGAGGCAAGTGTTTTATCAACTGAGCCATCTTTCAAGACTCTGAATCATGTTCTGCTTTTGGTGCATGTGTACAGGTGGGTGCCTAGAGGCCAGAAAATGGCCCTGGGTGTTCTCCTCAGTTGTTCTCAACCCTGTTTTCTGAGACAGGATCTCTCCCATTGGCTAGCAAGCCCCAAGTATCCTTTTCTGTCTCCTCAGCGCTAAGATTACAAGTGTGAACTATAGTGCCTGTTTTATTTGTTTTGTTTTAGTTTTGAGAATGGGCCTCACTATGTAGCCTTGATGGACCTGGAACTCACTCCGTAGACCAACCAGCATGGCCTCAAACTTGCAGAGATCTAAGTGCCATTGCTGTCCACTGTCGCCATGCCATTGCCTCCTCCTCCTCCTCTTCCGCCACCGCCACCGCCACCACCACCGCCACCACCAGCCTAGAATCTAGCTTAATTCCTAAATTGTTTTCAGATATAATTTACTTATAAAATTACTTATAAACACAGGATCTATTCTTGAGATACAGATATATTTATATTTCCAGAATAAAGGTTCTCAAACTATGAGTTTCAACCCCTTTGGGAGTTGCATATCAGATATCCTACATATTATAACAGTAGCAAAATTATAGTTATGTAGTAGAAATGAAAATAACATCATGATTGGGGGTCACCACAACATGAAACATTAAAAGGGTTACAGCATTAGGAAGGTTAAGAACCACTGCTCTAAAAAACTTATGTCCCCCTCCTAGTCAATCCTCATCTACCTAAAGTGTCAGGGAGGGGTATCAAAGCCAAACATTATAAGAAAGACTCATAATCCAAGCATTTGGGAGGTGGTAGGAGAAAGAGCAGAAGTTGGCCACATAACTAACAAGTTTGAGGCCACCATGGACTACATGAAACCTGCCTATGAACAAAACAAAAAGAATTACCAATCCAATTCCTAACATCATGGTTTACTTTGGCTTATAAATAAATGGTCCATTTTCTAACTTTCACTCAGCGTTTTGTGAGACCTCATCTTTATTACAGTACCACAGTACCAGTGGTCTGTTCCTTTTTATTGTTCAGCAGCCTTCCATTAAATGTAAATACTAGTTTGTTTATCTTGCTGATGGACAGAAACCTGGACCATTTCCAGGATATGATTTTTAAGAGAATAACTGTTATAAGCATTCTTGCATATAGCTTAGTTGCAGAAATTTTTCTTTCTTCTGAATAAATACCTAAAAATGAAACTGCATGGTCACAAGATATACATGTTCAACTTTCTAAGAATTTCTTTTAAGTTTTCCAAAAATGGTTACATCATTTTACACATTCACCAACAGGATAGCAGACTCCTAGATATACTGTTTAAAAAACTCTGCCTATGCTATAACCAAACTAGCATTCTGCATACACACTTCTACTTCTTTAAGAACTTACAGATGCACACCAAAAACAGGTTTTCTTATTTCACTTTCATACTGCTTAACTTCTGGTACTTCATTCCACAAACATCAGGAAGGATGAGAAAAGGCTAGGGTAGTCAGTGTTCTGGCTGGAGGAAATAGCATTTTCAAGGAACTGAATAATGAGAGTTGCTGAAGAAAGCTAGAGTCGAGACAAGCAGTCAGAGATATAGGTGGAGAAAGACAGAAGGGGTCAGGTTTCTCTTTAGGGTGCTATAGGAAACAAAATATTCTAATTAGGAAAGGGGTGATTCTTAAGTTCTGGCTAAGATGGAGGAGAGGCAGATGAGAATAGAAATAGGCCAATGTTCCACCGAGTGTGAGCATGGCACTGGGGCAGTGGGGACAGGATGAAAGACATATCATTACAAGACTTATATTTTGGGGTTGGACAGATGACTCTACAGTTGACAGCACTGGCTGCTCTTCCAGGGGATCTGGGTTAGATTCTCAGAACCCACATGGAGCTTACAATGGCAATCTCAGCCAGCACACGTGTGGTACACAGACATACATGCAGGGGGGGAAAAAAGCACCCATAAAACAAAATTAAAATTAAAAACAATTTTTAAAAAGAAAGTTATATAACAAATAGTACTGTCAGTAACTCAGTGATGAATTATAAGAGAATGATACAACCATGACTTGAGAAACTGGAAAGGTAGTGATACCACTGAGAGGAGGGAGATGTATGGAAAAGTTAATCCAAATAATGAAGCAGAATGATTATACCTTTTTATTTTCATGCACTGGGGATAGTGAGTGTGGATAGGGACTAGCCAGAAGAACTATAGGGAGATCATTCATGGTGCCTGCTAAAGGCTTCAGTAAGGAGTAATGTCTGACTGTTTCTAATTGTCTTAATAAAAACTGCAGATACCTAAGTGTAGTGAATTATGCCTATACGTGTAGCACTCCAGAGAACCATCATTAAGTTCAAGAACAACCTAGGAAACAAGAGACTCTGTTTCCAAAACCAAAACCAGGGGCTGGGGATTTAGCTCAGTGGTAGAGCGCTTACCTAGGAAGCGCAAGGCCCGGGGTTCGGTCCCCAGCTCCAAAAAAATAAATAAATAAATAAATAAATAAATAAATAAATAAATAAATAAATAAAAACCAAAATCAAAAGGAAAAAAAAAAGAAGGCAGAAAACATCCACTGGTGTGTTTACATTTAAAGTTTCAGATTGAGGTGGTGAACACAAGTGACTTCTGTATGTCTTGCTAGGGTATTGTTTCAAAAACAGAGGGTCCCAACTGAGTGGAACTGAGCTAGAAGGATGTTGAGCAGCAAAGGCAGCTATAAGAGGATCTGGCAAAGTCCAAGCTAGTCCAAGCTAGTCCAAGCTAGGAGGCTCAACTTCTTTCCCAGCTAACTGGTATCTAAACTGCCTTTTGCTTCCCTTTTCATCCATGACTACAGAATTTCAGAGCCAGAAGAAAACTCCCCCAAAAAAACAAGCAATGGGGGCTGGAGAGATGGCTCAACAGTTAAGCAGACCAACTGCTCTTCCTTAGGACCTAAGTTGGCTCCCACATTAGGCATCTCACAACCTCAACTCCAGCTCTAGGGGATTCAACACCCTCTTTTAGCCTCTGCAGGCACCTACACCAAATACAAACTAGATTAAGAAAGAATAATCTGTTTTAACCCAACGACTTTACAGCTCAGGAAAAACTGAAAGAATGGTGATTTACACAGATAGTCAAGGTGGGAGCCTGCTCTTTGCCAGCCAGGCAAAGTGTGTGCCATGTAAGCCTGATCATGAATCTGATCTCTAGTACCCACATAAAAGCTGGGCATATAGCTGTTCTCCACAAAGATGTGTGCATGTGCACCTGTGTACATGTGCATATGGCATAATGTATTCCAATTTTTAAAAATCACCAGGGTGTGGTCATGCGTGCCTTTTATGCCAGCACTCAAGAGACAGAGGCAGGAGGAATTTTGTGAGTTCTGGCAGCCTAGTCTATTAAATAGAATTCAATCACTACAAGACTAGGCCTAAAACAAACAGAAACCCTATGAAATTCCAATCTGGAGAAACATTGTATCAATATGAAGCAGTATGGACAAAGACTGTTGCTGTTACTTTTCACAAAGGGAAACAATGTTGGCTTCTTAGACCCCACTAACTGGTTTCTTATCCTTATGTCTTGGTCCACAATGTATAACATGGAGAAATGCTTCCTTAGAGTTCAGTTACAATAAGGCATTTTTAGATGTGGGGATAACTTTTGATATTATCTCTACACTTCAGTTACAGGACTGCCCTGGTTTCACTTCTATGACTAAAAGTATAAACTATTATTTAGGAAGCCTGAAAAATAGTCACTGTGCCTGGTAAAAGTAGGGATTCTTCTTGAGTGCAATAGTACACGTCTGACCCTAGAACTTAGGAGGTGGAAATAGGAGGATCAGGGGTTTAGGGTCATCCTCTCAGCTACATAGTGAGAATCAGCCAGCCAAGTTGGGGAGGGAGGCCAAGGCCTTCCTGAGAAGAGTGGGGCACTACATCCCTAGGGGTATTTCCTTGATTACAACATGGCTGGCCACATAAGTAAGAAACAGGTTCTGTGTGTTATTTTGTAAGTATGGGATAAAGCACATTTGTTACAGAAAGTCTATGTTTAATGGTGGTAGCAGACTATGAGAAGGGAACATCATTTCCTAGCAATGGCCTTGGGTATTTTTTCCAGATGTTCAAGGCCGAAGTAAATTACTTAGCATTTTTTACTTGCCCTAAAGATTAAATCTGTCTACCCAGCTGAGAGAAATGTCTACAAAACAGGGGCCATCTTGAAACCACTCTAAAGCAGTATTCTAAGTTATTATCATATTGAGTGCCTTTTCTTTCTTTTCCAGATAGGCCTGCTTACTACGTAGCTCAAGCTAGATTTTTTTTTTTTAAAGATTTATTTATTATATATAAGTCACTGTCTTCGGACACACCAGAAGAGGGCATCTGATCTCATTACAGATGGTTGTGAGCCACCATGTGGTTGCTGGGATTTGAACTCGGGACCTCTGGAAGAGCAGTCAGTGCTCGTAACCGCTGAGCCATCTCTCCAGCCCTCAAGCTAGATTTAAACTCACAATCCTGCTGTCTCATGAGACAAGCACCAACACATCCACCTATTTTTTTTTATTCTCTTTGTAGCTATTACTACACGACATTCTTATTTATTTACTGTTTATGGCATGTTTTCAGAGTGGCCCATTCTCTATCTGGCCTACCATTTCATCTTCTACGTTTTAGCATAGCCCATGAACATCTATTAATGCAAATGACAAGACATATAGAAGAGGATTTTAATCAACATTTAGGGATGTTATATTCAAACAAAGAAACTATCTCCATATTGTGCTGATAGTCAAGTGTCCCAATCCTACAGAAGAACTTTTATAGTACGGGGTAGTTTCCCTAGTAGCTAGTATGCTCTCATTCTTTTGTTGGTTTGTGTTTGTTTGTTTGTTTGTAGGCAGGATCTCACTATTCAGCCTTTGCCAGCCTGCTGGAACTCTATGTAGACCAGGCTAGCCTCAAAGTCATAGAGACCTGCCTACTTCTGAAAGTGCTGAGATTAAAAGCATATGCCACCACTCCCAATTCTATGTTCTTAAATTCATAAAGAATCACCAAATAAGGCCACAGTTATATCAACAACTCCTATTTCATAGCACATCTTCCTGCTAGTCTTGTGCATTACCTCAAAGTAAGCATGGCCCTAATATAGGAAACACTGAATTTTATTTGTCATCATGAGAAACTTCACCTATACTGTGAGTACCATGGTCATGACAAAAATTCTTGAGAAGCTTGGGGCTATAGCTCAGTAGCAGAGTATCTACCTGCCTAGCACGACTGAGACTCTGCTCTCAATCCCCAGTATCACCTCCACAGGACTTTCAAGGGCCTAAAACTAAAAATACTACCCTCAAGAGGAAGTAATGTTTAAGGCATCCTGGGAAAAGTTCTGTTTTTCATAAATTTATGCCAACAAAGTCTCTTTTGGTCAAAATGAAAGCAATCACGACATGGTTCCTAAACACTGCAAACCAGTAACACAGGCACACAACAAGAAAGACAACCTTTTATGACTTGTGCACTTTCAGTTGTTTTCAGCTCAAGACAAAATGACAAAACTAGATAAGAAAGAGAAACTCTTAAAATTAAATTTTAGGGATTCCAGCAAAACTGGCCAAGCATGAACAAACTGAAAGTTAAGAAAATTCCCAAGGGTCACAGAAACCACTTCCCAGTATTTCACCCAGGTCCGGACTTCATACTCACCAGCTGTGTGGTTGCTTGTTGTGGTTTTGTTTTAAGAGTCAGTGAAGCAGAATGACAGCAGAAAGCTAAGTATTTCAGGGCCACTCACACTAACTGCTCTGCACCTTGAGCAGACCCTGAGTTAAAAGGAACCTGGTAATGAGTTTTACGGTCTAGGAGAGGAGAGTTATAACCAAGTCCCACTTCCCACTAGCTTATGTACTGAGGAGAAGGAATGATGAACTCTCAGGTCCACTGAGAAGACATTTTAGGACAGTTGAGAATTCTTAGGCTCATGGATTTATTTTATTTATATGAGTACACTATAGCTATCTCCAGACACATCAGAAGAAGGCATCGATCCCATTACACATGGTTGTGAGCCACCATGTGGTTGCTGGGAATTGAACTCAGGACCTCTAGAATAGTAGTGCTCTTAACCACTGAGCCATCTCTTCCAGCCCCATTGTTTTTGTTTTTAATGCAAATGTTAGAATCCTTTCCTATCTCTAAGAGAAAGTTAGAACTTAATAAAGACAAGTATGAAGAGAGGGTCATAATTCAAGTCCTAATAGAATTTCATATTTTAGAAAATTCCAAAAATGACTATACTCATTCGTATAGTCTTAGTGTCTCCTTATGTGACAGGCCTGATGCTAAGAAAAAGAAAACCTTCTTCTAACACATACACAAAATAGACATTATGAGCCCATCCCCCCATCCATGTTAAGACCATTTTAAACTATACAGACCAAATTTTTAAAAAATGATCCAAGAAAAACATAATGGCTATGTTTTATGGGGAATTGAGCTGTTAACCCCAGATGAATAAAATCAGGAGGCAGGACGATCACTGGAAGTTCAAGGCCATTCAGAACTACATAGCCAAAAATAAAAGAGGCACAGGAGATCACATTAAATATATATCCCTCAAATATTACAATACTAAAAGTCTTAGACAAAAAGAACAAAATCCGAGTTGGTCTAGGGGTATTTACTATTCAAAAGCATATGGCCCAGGGCCCTCACACACCAAAAAATAGGTAAAACTAATTGGGGTTCTTCAGCATCTGCCAGAAAATACCCTACCACTAGGATTAAACCGCAGATGCAAATATTTACTGCATCCTGAGGTGGATATTAATTCTACTAGCCTACTACATCGCACAGCTAATTCTACTTTATCCCTACTCCAAGACCGAAGTTAGAAATTTCAAGTTAGCCAAGAGTCACCTAAAAGATCTTGAAATTATATCCCTTCCCAGCATGGAAAGGGCCAACAAAAACGGACCCAATCAGGGTTGGGGATTTAGCTCAGTGGTAGAGCGCTTGCCTAGCAAGCACAACGCCCTGGGTTCGGTCCCCAGCTCAAAAAAAATAAAATAAAATAAAATAAAATAAAACAAAAAACCAAAAAACAAACAAACAAACAAAAAAAAAAAACCGGACCCAATCATCTCATCCATATTTCTCAATTAGTCAGAAAACTCTTATCACAAAGAAAAAAATATAATGTGCATTCAACATAGGCTAGACAGCTATTAATAGTGTGTGTTTTCTCTTCAGAAGCACAGAAAAGCACTGGGAATTGAGCAAAAACTATCTTGACCAAGTTACTTTTCAATCCAGTGAGGAACATCTTAAACATTTCTCAGAAAAGTTCCTATGGTCAAAATGAGAGTACAAAACAGGAATGGAAGAACCACCAAACCAAACTCAAATAAACCTTCGAAATGCCTGGCCTGCAAAGGAGTCTTTAGCAGAAGTGTAATTGAGGCATGAGACGGTAGTAGGTAACTTGCCCAGGGCTACAGTTTATTTGGTGGCCAATCTGGAGGTGCATTCCAGGCCTCCTAGATCGGAATTTAGTGCAGTTTCCCCAGCCACCAATGCCACCCCGTGTAAACCTTTTATAAAACTCTTCACCAAGGCTGTTAGCATAAGGGTCCAATTATCATTCAAAGATCAGCCTGTTAGATAATAGCTCAAAAATTCCATCCATTTTATAGCATTTACAAGAGTCATCTAATCTCTGGAGGGAGAACGCAGAGCTCGGGTAGAAGCCCCCAATTCTGATTCGTCCCCAAAG
This sequence comes from Rattus norvegicus, assembly GCF_021556685.1. NCBI lineage: Eukaryota > Metazoa > Chordata > Mammalia > Rodentia > Muridae > Rattus > Rattus norvegicus. The sequence continues at coordinate 123,611,866 of NC_141540.1, forward strand.
GAATTGAACACAGGCAGGCAAGCAACACTGGTGTCCGCACCCACAAACCGTAGAGGAATCTACCGTCCCCCAACACTAAATTCCACTCCCATCCTGGCGCACTCAAGACATCCCACCTCCCGCCGCAGGCCGGATAGCAAACTCTTCTTTAAACCACTTTTCCGTAAGAATGGGGAAGAGAGACTCAGAGCCTCGCCTTCCCAACCCTACCCGCGAGAAGAGCTCCTTCGTGGACTCCGCCGGACCCCACACCCTGCCCTGCTCACCACGGCGGGGGAGGGGAGAGCGCCCCACACAGGAAGTGCATCCTGCGCCCCTAGCTCGCGCCCCGCCGCCGGGTACCTGCCCTGGACCGCCGGCAGGCGAGCGGCAGCCGCATCCACATGGCCTCAGGTGTTCGCGCGGCTGCTCCGCCGGCCCCAGCCAGCCCCTCCCCGGCCCGCTCCAAGCCCGGCCCTCCACCACCCGTGCCTCACTCCCAGCCCGCAGCCAAGAGGCCAGCAACGCCGGTCCCCGCCGAGCTGCCAAGAACGTAGACCCCTCAGCACCTCAGGCCGCAACGACCAGGTATCTCCGCCCGCCGCCCGAGAGTCTCCGGCCCGCTCTGCCTTGACGCCCGTCCTGGCGGTTGACCCCGGAGCAGCCCACGCCGGTCCCCTCAGCCCCCTCGGCGACTCCCAAGGCTCAGCACTCGCAGGGCGGGCCGGGCCACGACCTGTGCTCTCAGCAGCCAGGATGAGCGGTGCGGCTGGGTCCCGGCCCCTCGGGCTGCCCTTTTCCCTCAGACCGAGCGGCGGTTACCTGCAGGAGCCCCCCGGCCCGTCCCTCGGCCTCCGCCGGCACTGGGAGGGGAGGGGGCGGCGGCGCGGCGCGGGGTGGGGGTGGGGGTGCCTCCACCGCCTCCAGCGCGGACGCCCAGGCCGACGGCGGGGCGGGCCGGGGCCGCGGCCCCTAGAGGCTCGCTCCGGCCCGCGCGCTCGCTTGCTCACTCCCCGCTCCGGCGCGCTTCAGGGAGGACTCCCCCGGCTGAGGCCGTGGCCGCCTCGCTGGGGCCGAAGGCGGCTCGGCTCCGGGTTTTTTCTCTCCATTCTCCCAACACACAGGAAATAACAGAGCGTCAGGTGACGGCGCGCAGCCAATGAGGCGGCTCCGGGCCCCGGCGCGCGGGCGGGCGGGAGGGCGCGCGGCGGGGCGGGGCGGGCGCAGGGGGCGGGGCCGGGGGCGGGGTGGCGCGCGTGCCCACCCGCGTGTGGCAGCGTCGAGAGGCACAGCGACGAGACCCCACTCAGCGGTCCCGTACCACGCGCCCAGTGCTACCTCCATTCCTCCGCTTGAGGATACCCTGTGAGGTGCCCTCAAAGCAACTTTCTTGGGAGTTGGTGGCGCAGAACCTTCTACTGGGATTTCTGGAGTTCTCCCAGAGCCTGCAAATTCGAAGTCGCGCCTTTGGCAGCCTGTGAAGCCCGTGGCAATTTGTACAGTTAGTTGAGCCGTCACCAGGGTGGCGCCTGCTTTCTTAACGTCCGCCGGGCCCAGGTGGGTCACACCAGGCCAGCCTAGTGTGTGTGCATGCTGTCCCTGCCCATAATGCCTACTGGGTGTTCCTGAATGAACAACAACAGTCTCTGAGCATCAGTTTCCTCCGTTTATAAAAGCAAATAAGCCAACCTACCTCACTTGTAAAAAAGACTCTCATGCCAATAGTCTGCAATGGCGCTGAGATTCTGCACTCCTGGATGGCAGGCCCAGAACTGAAGTAAGAGATTTCCAGGGCCATGCCTCAGGCTCTAACCAGCCTTCCCTTGTCTCCTGGATATCTTCACAGAGCAGAAAGCTAAATTTCTTTTTCCTCAAGAAAATCTCCTACAAACATCTCATAGATCAGTGGTTCTCAACCTTCCTAATGCTTGACCCTTTAATTTAGTTCCTTATGTTGCGGTGACCCCCAACCATAAAACCATTAAATTGCTACTTCATAACTGTAATTTTGCTATTGTTATAAATTGTACTGTGTTTTCTGGTGGCCTCCCCTGTCAAAGGGCCATTCACCACCAAGCTGTCTCAACCCATAGGTTGAGAGCCCATAGGTTGCCTTAGATGGTGGTTCCATGTGCCCAACCCCTGCTATGCAATGTGAAAAAGGATAGGGTGAGTTTGGAATATTTACACTCTGCTTCTGGCACACCTAGAGACCTCTCTACTTTGGACCTCAGTTTCCCATCGATACAAGAGGAGAAGAGTTTGGATTAGGTGTCCCTAAAACTACCGACTCTAAATTAGGCCTGCATCTGGCCTAGATATTGTGGGGTATGTGGTACCCCCTCCTAAAGCAACCCAACTTGAGAGGAGATTGGGATCAAACGTGCTTTGGGTGAAAGGTGAGATGCTGACAGGAGTCAGTTGTGGTTCATCTGGGGTCCAGATTTCAGATATTTGGGGTCTACAGATCCCTGTGACCTAGCTTTTACCTTTCATTCTACCTAGCCAGAGCAATTCATGCTTCCCTTAGCCTCAGGCCACCCACAGAGGGTCTGGCTTCCCAGGCAGGGCCTGAAGAGGTTCTAGGGACCCTGACAGGATGATGTGGTGTCCTGTACCTTCTCACCAAGTTGGAGGCTGATTCCAATTCGGGTCAGGACTATTCCTGGAGATTTGATTCCCCCCACACCTCTTTGACAACAGGCAAAGTGCCAAGCCCTTCCGGTGCAGAGCTGAATAGGCTGCCAGGCCCTGCCCTCTAGCTGTTCCCATTGTTCTAACTGTGAGTTTCGTTTTCAAATTCTCAGGCACTAGGCTTTTAAGAGACCAAAGCCTGGCTTCAGCTAGTGTCAGGACTGCAGAGAGAAAGGTAGGAGGGACTGAAAACTGACCTAAAGTTTTCTACACTTGAGACACACACACACACACACACACACACACACACACACACACACACACACGGGGTTGGGGGGATATTTGCCTTCTTGAAAACTGTGTTGAGGACAGCCCCAGTAGCAGCTTCATAAGACAGTTCATGAAGAGAAGGGACACCATTTCCTCATTCTCCCTCCTTTCCTAGGTCTCACTTTGTCTCAAGGGACAAGAGGGATACAAGAGAGCTCACTAGGAACAGGATGTAGAGAAACACTGCATCCAGTTCCTGCCTCCTTTCCTAAGGTAGCCCCATCCCTATTCTTTTAGCTCCTAACAGAACACTATCCAGGTGACCACCACATGGAAACTTGCCCCATTCTACAGCCAGATCTGCTGGGGTCCGCCCATGTGCCTTTGAAGTATCACAGAGAGGAAACACATTCATTGAAATCATGACCAGCAGACAGGTATTCGTGCTCTTGTGCTGTGTGTGGCCCTGGACACATTTCACCCGAGTGCCATGCCTGACCCCCTAGTGTCACCTCACTTATAGGTACTGTGAGTATCTAAAGAGAGCTGCATGAAGAATTCATGCAGTACCAGACATGCTTAACTAGCACCACCGTGCATGACTCCACGCTTGGAGTCCCAGGACTCAGGAGGCTGAAATAAGGGAGTCATTGTAAATTGGAGGTCAATACAACAGCAAAGCGGGTGAAGCTGGGGGGGGGGGGGGGATAAATGGCTGCCCACAGTCTTACAACTCAGGGTAGTTACTTTGTTATGTTTTGAAACAGGGTCTCACATTGTAGCCCTGGCTGGCCTCAAGTCATGATCCTCCTCCCTACTCAGCATCTGGGGTGCTGGGATCACAGCCCCAAAAACACTACACCCAGCTTGCCACAGCCTCTTGTGTCCCTCCCTTGTCTAAAATGTATCCATCTCGGCTTTCCTTCTATACTTTGTAGTCTTTTAAAGAAAACAGAGTAAATGAGCTGTTTCTTTCTCCCATCTCTCCTAACCCAGTCCACTCTAAGATACCTATTGAATGGAATCACTGTGTATCAATTCCAGAGGCAAAGCTAATCCCTTCTCTCTCCCTCTGGCTGGGAGATGGCTTTTGGAAACCCTGTGTCACTCCTTTTATTACAAACTCCTCAGCCCTCCTCCAAGAACCTGGACCACTCTGGGATTACAAATGGAGCCTTCTGCCTCTAGGTCACTGATTCCGGTACCATCTGTCAGCACGGATTGATTGAGGAGACAGGCCCTGCTCAGCAGATCAGTGACTTGAGAGAACTGAGCCGGGGTGTCTGCTTCAGCTGCAGGCTGGTGTCCTTCCCTGTAGCTGACTCTTTTGAACAACAGAACAGCCCTCACCTTTATCCTTCAGCAGACTCTTGCTCTCCTTCCTCTTGGGAGGGGCTGCTGGCTAACAACTCTAACAAACCAAGAGGAAAGCCTAGATTCCTCACTCACAAGCCCCGGGCTTCACCTCTACTCCTGCAGGAGGCACTAACAAAAGCCTGTGGTTGACAGAGGGGAAACTACCCTGACACCATGCTGTGCCTGTCCCAAGCCAGGTGATTTCCCCAGGCAAAGGATAGAGGTGTTGAGCATGCTTAGGCACACAGCCATGGCTTGAAGCTCTGGGCATGCCTTCATCCCACAGGATCACCTGCAGTCTTTGAGGCTGGAAGCCTCAACAGTTCTTTCTCAAGCAGGGTGAAGGAAGGCTATCAGGCTCGGATGGGCACACCCAAGACTGTAAATGGAGGGAACTACTGCCCCTGCTATGCACAAGAGACCTGTGCCCAGAGCAGTAGAAAGAGATGATGAAGATGGGGCCCTGCGGGTCCTTATATCCTGTGAAGGGTTTGATAGGACTGCTGCAGTCTCACAGTGGCCTCTGCTCACCAGATTGCCCTTCCACTCTACCCTAACATGATCAAAGTCATGGTTCCCACTGGTCCCACTGGGCTGTTTGTCTTTTTTTTTTTTTTTTTTTTTTTTCTTTTTTCTTTTTTGGTTACTGGACATTCCCACCTCCGTCTGGTGTCTGGTACACTATGCGAGAAAAGACAACATATTTATAAAAATTACATATCGCCGATTATGAGACAGCCCAGAGAATACCAGGAAATGGGCAGACTTCCCCTTACCACCCTAATTAATGTTCAAGAGAACCTGATGAGATTGATACTGATGTCACACCCCACTTTACAAATGCAGCCTCTGAGATGCAGGGGAATTTAAAGTAACTTGTCCTAAGTCATTAAGCTTGAAAAAGGCATAGCTGGGATTATCCTAGGTCCCCAGTGTCCTTACTTTTGACTGTCCCAACTTCCTAGTGCTCAGAGACTACTGGGAAAAGGGGCAGACAGCTGGCAGGTCCAAAGTCTCCAGGCGGCCAGGGAAAGAGACCATAGAGAACAAAGAACTCGGCGGCTGCCTCTCTCCATAGTCTACTGCAGCTCTGGAGACTACTGGGGAACTGATACCTAGCAGCATTCATTTTACCACAGAAGAAGGACCCTGAAGGCAGATGGTAGGAGACATCAGCTCTCCACACAGCTTGAAATTCACTGCACCTCTCTCTGGGCTGGAGTCTTCCTGGGCAGCCACTGACATGGAACTACCAACACAGATCACAAAACTGGGGACCAATAAGCTCTCATCAGTGTGTACTCCAGCAAACCACTTACTGACTTAGGTCTTGACTTTTTTATCTGTAAATTGGGATTTGGGCCATGGGAAGCAAGTGCTCTACCTGCTTCCTAGGAATGGGGGTCCCTTCCCTGGGTGATGCTTTTCACATCTCACTAAAAGCCTGTGAGGTACCAGTCATGATACTAGGCAGAAATGAGCACACAGAGGAGTGAGTGACTAGTTCCAAGTGAGGCAGCCAACAGAAGGCAGAGCTGGGACTGGTACCCAGCCTTCTGGCTCCAGAGCTTCCACCAAGTCACTCAGTGCTCAAGGTTAACGATGAACGATCTGACTGTAGCACTAAGGGAGACACAGTCTGAACATTAACTCACTTAATCCTCACAGCAAACCTGTGAAGCAGATACTGCTCTTCCATTGGCAGATAAGGAAACTGAGGCACAGCAGTTAGAAGGGGTCTGAGCTAAATCCGAGCCAGGCGAGTAGGGCTGCCAAGCCCCTGCATCGCTTCAAACAATGGGAGGTTCCTTTCCATTGGGATTATTTCTGCTTGAAAGCTCAAGACTTTTAGCCACATCATTGTCTGGGCGCCACAGGAAGGCAGTGCCACATGCTGAGGCATGCTGGGAAAAGACTTTGTTCCATCCTGTTTTGTTGACATGCTCTTCATTTGTAAGCCTGAAACCCAAGTTTCCTGCTAAGAATGCAAACGGTGGAGAAAAATGCAGCCATGCTAACGGCCACTGCTTCTAACTGCTTCTGAGCCGCAGTTTCTTTGGCTTAGGACTCTGTATGTGTCACTTCGCCTCAGCCCTCAAGAGGCCAGAGCATCGCTCCAGCTCATGGCTGAAGAGGTCCAAGGCTGCTAGGAAGATGCTCAAAGATACACAACTACTAAGCGGTGGGCCCAGTAGCTGCCCTCAAGCCCGCCCCTTCAAACTAACTAACTATCTCTCTCTCTCTCTCTCTCTCTCTCTCTCTCTCTCTCTCTCTCTCTCACACACACACACACACACACACACACACACACACACACACACACACAGTGGCTGCCTTGCAAGAGGATCCTGGGGCTCTTGTACTGGATGTAATGGTGGCTATGGTTCTGCTCATCCTTCTCCCTCACCTTGTACTAGGGTCCAGGTATAAGGGTTCAGAGCTGGGGGTTACCTTCTCAACGAGAATGGCTCAGAAATAGGGACACTGATGTTTCCCCTCCAGAGACCTGGGAATGGCTGCCCTGCCACCAAACCAATTGTCTCCCAGAAAAAGATACATCATGTGAGAAGCCTCATTACTGCCCTGCATCCATCTCCCTGATAGCTCTCAAGGACAACTGCCAAGCACATGTGTGATGCCTTGGGAACAGAAAGCAGCAAGAGTCATGTATTCTCCAACTCACATCAGCCCTTGACTCCAGCCTCTCTGTGAACCACTTTCATCTCTGCCGCCAACTCACTGCAGTCCCATGAGCACTTGTCCCCGGCTAAACAGTGTGCAGTAGCTGCGGAGTGGCTTCCAAAGTCCCACTCTCCTGGATACGAAGCCCTCTCTTGGCTTAGCTCACAATGCCAACCTCCACTCCCTTGTTTCATTGTCTCTGCCAAACCAAACAAGTTTTGTCCCTCGCCTGGCCTATTCCCAGAGGCAGAGGAGCCTGCCTCTCCGCCTCCACAGAGACTAAGGTATTTCTACCTTGCTTTTTCAGGTCCAACTCAAATGCTGCCTCCTTAATAACCATTCATTCTCTCAACACTGACTGGGTCTTTATCGTATTCCAAGCATTGAATAAAAGGTCCTTGTTGACATGATGTTTGTGGTCCTATGAGGCTTCATGTTGAGTCTGGATGAGTTGCAGGGAGAGGTGCTGCTCATCAAAAGCCCCAAGGCAGGAAGAAGCAAAGAGAGCAGAAAGGGGGAGGAGGCAGGCAGGACAGCGCAAGTCAAAGGAAAGCAGGGGTGCAGCTGCAGCACAGTGCGGGTCACAGGCTTGAGGCTTCAAAGGAAAGCAGGGGTGCAGCTGCAGCATAGTGCGGGTCACGGGCTTCATCCCAAGACAAAAGGAAGAATTCTTAGACGGCACCACAAATCCACCTTTCCAGCTGCCCTGTAGCTGTGCCTTGTTCCACATCCCTCTCTCTGATCTTTTGGGGCGATTTTCACACCCTTTCTCCTAGGCTGAGCTCAAAGGCAGTACTGGCCTCTGACCAAACAGTTTCATCCCTATTAGCTGACCCAGTGCCCAGAACAAGGAACTAACTGTTCAGAAACCTCGGTTGCATGACCTGGGTGACCACATATCCCCTCTAGGAGCAAATCTGCCTAATGGACCTTCCTCTCTCTGCAAGTTACAGAATCCAGAGGTTTCAATGATGCCAAAACTCCAGAAGCCCTTGAGAGCAGAACAAGCTTTATTTGATGTCCATGCCCAGCATCAGCACATGGACTACACAGGATGTACCTTTGGTCATCATGCTAGGGACCAGAAACCAAAATGCAAGTTGTCACAGCTGCTTACAATGCACTACCACGTGAGCAATCCCACAGAGTCAACCTTCTAAGGTGAGATCCACCGAATACTGCCCTGATTTCAGATGAGGAAACTGAGGAAAGGAGGACACCCCTCCCTCCCCGAGTCATGAAAACACAGCCAAGACTAGCACCTGACCTGAGTTCAGACTCCCTGTGGTCCTCCTGCAGGGCTAATAGTCTCTCCAGATATTTCTTTCACAACTGTTTCCAACTGACATATTTCGTCAGGATGTCAGTCACACCAGCAGTGGGAGCCAGCATACCAGTTCTCAGAAGCTCTACCCGGCTGCATCGGAACTGCACACTCAGCTCCCAGGCACCAAGGCAGAGAGGCTTCGGCCTGGCACGCTGCAGGTCCTCAGTCAATACTGAGTGTGAGCAGAGGCACCTGAGCTGACGAGAGAGAACAAAGCAAAGTATGCCTGCAGCTTTCACATGCACTCGCCTGCACTGAAGTACTTCCTGTGCTAACCCACAGCATCCCACTACAGTTCTACGAGCCAGGTCCCACAGGGGTCCTCGCTGACTGTCGGGGTGTATACAGACAGAGGCAAGAGGCGGCATACGTCATTGGCCTGAGGATGCAAGGTAACAGGTGGCTGAGACAGTATTTGCTAAGCAACCCCACGGGTATGAACGTGTACAGGAACACCTTGGGCAAGAGGGAATGAATGTTCCTGAAGAGCCACAGCCATATGAAGCACCCCTTCTTCCCACACACCTGATATCAGTATATCCCTGCACCAAGCATTGGCGGACCTGCACAGTCACCTCATCCCAAGTTTTGTGTCTCCTGAATGTCCTGTCAGTGGTCTCTGGGCCCCCAGCATTGTAATCTACTTCTCTTCTCCTTTGGTAGCAGGTAGGTACGAGAACCTTCAGTGAAGTCCCTGAGCTCCGGGGCCCTCAGTTTTGTGCCCCCAGAGATTTTTATTGTTCACTACAAAGGGCTGCCTGATTCACGACTGCCTCAGTAGCCTCACACAGACAGCTGTCCTGAGGAAGTGAGGTGCCACAACTACCAGCACAGACTCAGTGGAGCTGAGTGGCTGGTTCTAAAGTTTGTGCTGGTGGAAGGAGGTAGTGTTCATGACCTCTGGGGTCCTCCATGACAGTCACCTCCCAGAGCCATCTGTGTCTAGCTCCCAAACCCCACCATACCCACTACCTGGATGGATTCACAAATGTACAGGCCAAGGTGCTAGGCACCACCCCCCATTCTCTTGGAAGGAGGCGAAACCCTTGTCAGACCCTCTGGGCCCCTCCACTAGCCTCCATACAGTGCTAGCGGGGAGTAGTACACTAGCAAGCAAGCCAGGCGTAATGAAAGGGAAGACCGTCCTTTCTAGAAAAACCGGTGGGCAGATGATGCTGCCCGAGGCACAGCCTGCATGGGCGCCATCCAAGAAAACCGGCAACAGGAAAATCAGAGCACTTCAAGGAAGCAGGAGACCTAAGGAGACCTAAGCCCTCCTCCACACAAAGCGGGGCTGAGGTCCAGAATGACGCCATGCCACATTCAGGGCCACTCGGAGTATCAGTGGTTCTACCCTGTGTCCAACCAGTGGCTCATTTGCAGTGGTGGGTGGGCCCTTGCTGATCTCCAGGGCTCACACTCTAGCAGACTACTTCCCTCTGGTCTTGCACACAGTAACCAGAGATGGAGGTTCAGCCCCATCTAGAAAATGCCAAGTCTCTAGAGCTCTTCCCCTGCCCTTTCAGCTCTGGGCTTCTTATCCCTCCACGCTGCTCTAACAGAGTTCAGGGCAGGGAGACACTACTAAGGTAGGCAATCAGGCAATACCAGCCCAGTTTACAGTAAGGGCCATTATAACTCAGCACGATACCAACCCCATTTCATAGCTAGGGAGACTGAGGTTTGGAGGGATTATGCAATCGATACCTAGATATCCTAAGCCTTCACTCTCCTGGGCTGTTCTCTCTTAAAGTTAACAGTCTCCAAGTGCCTGCTAGTCCAGAGAGCACAGCTCTAAGATGGTGGGTGTGAGGAAAGTAAGTCCTGTAACCTTCATCAGAGCCCTTCGAAGTGCTTGTCACTGCTACCCCAGGCACATGACCAGTCTGAATACTACAGAGAGTAAACCCAAGCAGTCTGGCCTTGAGACATAGACCACCTTCTATGCTACCACTTTGGTCAAACCTAGGGCTGAGGAACTAGATAGTCAGACTCTGTGGGAGCTTCAGGTCACCCCTGGGGTCCAGCTTGGAGATGCAGCTCCTGGAATCTGCCTCAAAATTCTCCAAATCACTTCCCTCAGAAACGTTGCCTCCAGCTCTGAATGTAGCCTGTCTGGCCTAGGAATACAACACAGGACCCAGCCTCAACCTCACCCCCACCCCCGATCTTAATCCTTGTGGGAAACAGAAGAGGAATGGAAAGTAAGAAAATTGATACTAGTCTAAATTCAAGTGTAGAGCCATCCACAAATCCCCATACCCCAAGGCAGGTGACAGGTCTGACCTGGCAGGAGCTGGCAAGATTCTGCAGCCATGAACGTATGTGAGGGTGAGTTTCAATGATATATGTATGGGTAGCCAGCAGGGTCTGTCATCGGGTCAACCTTGCTTTGCCTCTAGACTCTGCTCCCACTGTGAAAGAACCAGGTGCCTCTCAGCCTGTTCCCCTTTCCCTAACCTGCCTCTCACCCCGTGTAAGCTCTGTTCCTTTTCCCTTCTCCAGATACATTCTCTTCTGCCTTAGCCTGGCAGGTGTCTACTCACCCTTCAAAGCCTTACGCCACCTCCCCTGTGAAGCCTCTCTTGATTGCCCTGTTGAGTCTAATAAGGTACAAAGGGAGGCTTTGTTCATTTGTTTTGTTTTGAGCTTGTCCCCCAGGTTTCTGGCACCCTTAATAGCCACAACTGCCATTAGCTGAGCACCTACTTTGTACCTCAGTCTAATCCTTAATCCCCGTAACAAGTCTACAGGAAGAGAGCACTGCTCCTAGGCCACTGCCTTTTAAAGCAGCAGCAGTGAGGCTTGCTCAAGGTCAAACACCTGGAGTTTAACATAACAGGGAGGTTACTGTTCCAGCTCCAATCGACCCAAATGGAGGGGGAGGATACCTGGGGGGCTGGGGGATGGCTCTAAGGCAGCTGTAAGTGAACAGGCCATCTGTTGGTCTAGGCAAGGTAAAGATGGCTAGCAGGGACCAGGGATCAGCCTGGGGCTCTTAGCACCCCTGTAGCCTGGGATGGACCCCACACCTCTTTGGGAGAGTTCATCTTCACCCTTTCCTCTTCCACCTGGCCCACAGTTCCACAGAATACCAGGACACTGTAGGCCATCAGGGTGACTAAGCCCCAAGCCCAACGCAGTGCGTTTGGACAGCTGTTCTTCATCCAGCCCCTGCTGCCCCGACTCAGTCCATGTCTTCCCTCATAACCAAGGCTGCAATCCTAGCATAACAAGCACCACTGGGAAAGTTCTCCTTTGGGTGGCTTTGCATCCAGGACAGATGCAGGCAATAGCTGTTTCACCTTCACAGTCCCACTCCATGAGGGGTCTCCAAGCCACTCTGCTACCTTGAGCTCCAGGCACAAGCCTTCCTGCTCAGCTTTGGGTTGAGTCAGGAATTTACAAGGGTTGCCCTAAAAGTCTCTGTGCTCAACACTCTGTGCCAAAAAGGCTAAGAGATAGGCTACCAGCGTGGTCAGAGCGCTAAGCGGGAACGGGACCCAAGCCCTGGAGGAGAAACCGAGTCCAGAGGACTTAACAGGTAAAAAGGAAGTGGGAAAGTCCAGGAATGGGGTCAACTCTTGAGGAAGCAGGGAGAAAGTGGGCACTGTAAGAGCTCCATAATATGACAAACTATCCTTCTGGACATCTTTTCCTGACCCTCACTATAAAGGATTCTTGGCTTAGAGTCTCAGCTCAGAACTCTTGAGCCCCAGTGGGACCTGAGCCTAGTCCTGATAAAACCCATTCCATGCATTCTGAGAGCTGGCTTCAAGCAGAATGATCCCCTATGTCCATGTCATTGTACCTACTGAACTCTGTAGCAGCCCAAAGCCTTGAGCTGTGGCTGCCTCCTGGCCTAGAGAAGGCTCACACTTCCGGCCCTCAAGATCTAGCAAAAGAGGCAAGGCCCAGGACATCTGCCAACATACCCTGGCAGGCCAGGCAAGAACTGAAGCCAGGGGTGGGCGTGGAGTTCACAGTCCCATCATGGTCTTGGTTGGGGGTGTCTCTAGTCACTTTGAGTAAGCAGCTGTGAGCAGAAGCAGCCTTCAGAGCCCTCAGGCATCCAGGTTAAGAAACCAAGTGTGACCCTGGCCTGGGTCAGGGGACCAAAGAGGAAAACTGGTGACCTGGGGCAGACTTGGAGGCAAGGGAGGTGCCTGAACCTCCTATTGAATGAGGAGGGCCTGGAAAACCAGGGAAGAGGGGACTGACTCCTCCCGCCATGCCGGCCTGTCTATCTCCAGCTCTTCACTGTAAAATAAATGGAAGAAGCACACACCAGAAAGAAAAAAGGGAGGAACAAATAAAATCCCAAACCACCACCCACCCGCTCCCTTGGTGGGTGTGGGCCAAGGCCTTGGCCTGGGTCACTTGCCTCTGCTTTTCCCAGGAAACCACTGGTGCCAAATTTGCATTTACCACAAACAGAGACAACACAATGTCATAATCCTTCTCCTGTCACTCTCCCCTCTCTGCCTCCTCCCACCTCAGACACACACGCTAACACAAAATGACGGCTCCCTCGATAGACTGAATGAGCAAAGCTCTGGATCTGCCTCCTAATTGTTGGCGTTTCTCTTCGGCCTGTGCTCTATGCCCATCGCAAAACTCGAGCAGACCACCCACTGCCCCCTCCTTTGTCCCGCATTACCACTGACAAATGGCCTGCTGGAGGTGGAAGAATATGTCAGGAAATAATAGGGGGAATCAGCCCCTGCCCCCTCCTAGAGCTTTCTGCACCACACTGCTGGGGTCCCGGCCACAGAGGGCGGTTGGACCAGAGGGGACAGGGGCAGTAACAAGGATCTGGCCCCTGAGATCCTGACCTGGGGCCTTGCCCTTCACGCCCCTGCTGCTGCGACTGCACTCGGCCAGCAGCCCCGGCCACCCCTCCTCTCGCGGCCGCCCTCCTGGGCACTGCTCTGAGCATCCCCCGCGCTCCCCTCCCTCCATCGCTCTTTATGGCAGTTTCAAAGCTGCAGCCGCCACTCGAGCAGCTGCGGCCTTTGATGGGGACAAGGCAGTGAAGGCCGCCCAGGAGGCCCCTGCCTGGCCTGTCCCTGGCCCGCTGGCCCCTGCACGCCCCCGGGGAGGTTGGGGCCGGCGCGGCGCAGCGCCCAGCGGGCACGCCTCACACGCCAGAGCAAACTTTCGCGACCGTGGGAGAGGCCCCGCGCACGCCGTTACCTTTGCAGCTGCATCCTCCCCTGGCACTTGCCCCAGACCCCCTGACAGCCCACAGCATGCAGGCCGGCAGGAAAACAAACCCCCGCGGAGGGAGGGAGGAAGGGAAAACGAGAAATCGGGAAGAAAACGGAAAGGGGGCAGTTTCTCCTCTCGGTCTCAGCCTCTTCACAGCTCCTCCTGCCCAAGCAAGCAAGTGAAGTCACAGGGCCGGGGCGGTGACATCAGCTGAGCCTCTGACATCACGGCCCCTGCCAGATCACACCTCTGCAGGGTGGAGATGGAGGAGCAGCAGGGAGGAGGAATGGGTGAGAGAGAGGAGTACCAGATCCCTCCTTCGCCCTTAACTGCGGAGAGCTAGTGCCAGTGTTGGAGGGTGGGGGGCGGTAGGGGGAGGGGCGTGTGGCTCATCTCTAAAGAATACGTTTTATCTCTATAGATAGGGGCGATTATGTGTCTATTTATAATTGGCCCCAGAGTGGATGGCTTAAAAAGAGCCAATGCCCACCGTAGGTGGGGAATCAAAGCTTAGAGCAAGGGTGAAGGTAAGAATGCCCACTCACAGTATGCCTACTGTGTACGGTGATTGGCATCTGTACCTGGATGGTGCTCACAAAGGCCAAAGAGGATTCCATTATACCGGGGGAGCTCAGAGAGGGAAGAACCTTCCTGAGGCTGCACAGCCACACTTGGAGCCAGGAGTCACTAAGGAGGTAGAACAGGCTGGCACAGAGGCTGGAGAGCCAGCTGGGCAGCCTTTAGCATCTTGAAACTTCCCAGGCCACTGAGGCCATACCTAGGACACCACACACACTCACACACAGGGCAGGCTTCAGTAGCAGGACAGAGCCGTTCCAAGCCTCCCATTCAGGAATGGCAGCAGAAGGGAGGTTGTCCTGGAACTGTAGCTCTGCCTCTTACTGTCTAGGTAGGAGGACTAGCTCTGAGCAATTAAGCCCCTACTATGTACAGACCTGCTACTGGATACTTCACAGTCCCTCTCTTTAACCCCATGACAATGCCTGAGAGTTAAGTCCCCTGTTTCACATTCAGAAAGGGAGACCAAGGCTCAGGAAGTGGTCCCTCGGGGGTCCAGCCCCTGGTACTGGGAACCACAGTCATGTCTTTGGCTTACAGCGTCCGTCACCCATGAACCTCCTGCTTAAGGGATCCTTAGCTTATTGAGGCCTCCCCTGTCCAAATGTCTACTTCTGCTCCCCTTTGGCAGTAGTCCCAATATAGCCCTGCCGCCCTGATCCATCAACTCCAAAACAGCACCCTACCCTGTACCACAGGGCATCCGGGACTCCTGTTGAGTCAATCTCAGCACACATAGGCATCCGGACTTCTTTGATGATGTTTGGTGACAGCCTACTACGTGCCAGGCCCCAAGCACCAATTATTTCCTCCTTATCTAAAAACTACTTCCATTCCTCCGGATATCTCTCAAATCCTGGAACCCACGTGGCCACTGTACTCTTTGTACCAACACCTCCTCTCCCCCCTCCACCCCGCCAAGGGCATGCACAGTCTGTAAGACCTGACTTGGTGTAGAGTCCACAGCAGGCATTCTATTCAGTACACTTCCAGATAAACCAGCCACCCAGGAAAGATGTGTTTGCAAGTGTCAGCCCAGAAACCTAGAGCACAATTCTTGATTAGGCTCTCTGCCTCTGGCCCTTTGCACCAGCTGCTCTCCCTGCCTGGAACACCCACTCTCCCCACTGCCAGCCCTTTGTTACCCGAGATCTTGACTTAGATATCACTTCCAAAGGAGAGTCTGATCCCAAGACCAACTTAGATGCTGCTTCCCCCTGCTTTTCTGCACTGCATCCTGGAAGGCAGCTAGAAGGGAGAACAGAGGCATCAAGGCAGACTGCTTGGGTTCCTTCCTATCTTAGCATCCCCGGCTCACTGTGAGCAGAGATAAGCCTCTGAGTCCATTTCATCCTATGTGAAGATAGGCACTGTAATAGCAGTGTCCACTGGAGGCTCTCAGTAAGGGCTGACTCCTGGACCTCCGCCTGTTTACCTACCTGTTCTACCCCAATGGGACTCTAATCAAGGATACAGGTCAGTAATGTCCTCTGACCACGGTCAAAATGCCTGCAAACAGTGGACACTTAAGAAATACACACTGGACAGGCATGATAGCCACATCTTTATTTCCAGCACTCAGAAAGCGGAGGCAGACACATATACACAGGGTGAGCTTCAGGAGCAGGACAGAGCAGTTCCAAGCCTTTTGGATCTCTGTGAGTTTGAGGCCAGCCTAGTCTACATATGGAGTTCTAGGACAGCCATGGCTACCTAGCGAGACCCTGCCTCAAAAAAGAAAGGAAAAAAGAATATACACTGAGGAACCTAGGCGAGGATAGCTGAAATCTCGGATTGAAGAATTCTAATTCACTTTGGCAGGCACCTACATTAGACTGCCTGGCTTTAGACCTTGGCTTTTCTACTTCCTTCCTGTGAGATCTAAAGCAAGTGTTACTTCATTTCTCTGAGCCACATAGGCTCCACCTGTAAAATGGGAGGAAGACTAAAACTTCCCTTTTAAGGTTTCGAGATGGCATGAGATAAGGGATGCAAAATACTCAGAAGGGTGCACACTTAGTTGGAGCCAGATCAAGGTTAGCTGCCTTAGTGACTATCTGATCAGGGCCAAGAAGATAGGTTGCATCTGTGCAGTCAAAAGGGCGTGGTCACCAGAGGAGCAGACTGGACTCCCACAGAACCGTTCCAGCCCTTGCTCTCCCTTTCTTGAAGCAGGGCAGCCTTCTGCTTTCCCGAGACTTTGGGGTCTGATAAGAAATAGGAATAAACTGTCTTCAGACGCACGGCTACCACTGAGTACACATGCCATAAACGTGGGTCCCTATAGTCCTCCCAAGCATGGAGACACGTGCAACTCTTAACTCCAACAGCACTCCACATGCATGAGCTCACAAGCACAGGCAGAAGAAACACAGGGAAGGGACTTAGAAGGGAGAAAGATGAAC
This sequence comes from Rattus norvegicus, assembly GCF_021556685.1. NCBI lineage: Eukaryota > Metazoa > Chordata > Mammalia > Rodentia > Muridae > Rattus > Rattus norvegicus. Next base: position 123,628,309 of record NC_141540.1, read on the forward strand.
CGAACACAAGGAGGAGCTTCCGGAAAAGTGGGGGATGGGCAAGCTGGGTCAGGACACCCTGTCCAGGAAAGGGAGGTGGGAGCAAATGACAGACATGGCGGGGCCACCTAACCCCAAAGGCAAAGCTGATTGCTAAGGCGGCAACTCTCACACTTGGGTGGCCAGACCCAATTGCACTCACTTCAGAGCTTGCACTCAGTTGGAGAAATATGGTGGCTGGTTTGGAGAGCACCAACCTTCCATCCTGAGCATCCTGTTGATGATCAAGGCCAACATCACAGAAACAAGAATTGCCTTGAAAGGGATGCTAAAATCATCTTGTCCCACGATTTTACAGATGAACAACTTGAGGCCCAGAGGTCTGAAGTACATCACTCCAACTCACATAGTTAATAAAGAATGGAGCCAGAATTGGGAGCCCAAGTTGATTTCAGAGTTAGCGTTTTTAACCAGTTCACCCTCCTGATTCTCATGAGACCATGCATCCATCCCATGCTGTGGGACGCATACATCTACTCTGCATGCACACGCCCATCTACCCATGCTCTCTTCATGCACCCTCTATCCCATCATGCTTCTATCCACATATGTCTCTATCCCATCACCCATGTGCACCCATCAAGCCCATAATGTATGCATGCCCAGTCTGAGGCATTATGCATGCATGCACCACCCATGCACCACCCATGCACCCCGTCCTCTTTGTATCCTATATCAGGTGTCCATACACGCATCTATCCCATTACACGTGTGCACCCACCTATTCATTCCATCATGCATGCACCCATCCATGTATGTACCTATCTATCCCATCATGCATGTGTGCATGCATGCCTGCACCTGTCCAAACCATTAGAGGTGTGTTCCCATCCATCCCATTCGGTCTGTATACACCCCCTTCCATCACATCACACATGCATGCACCCATCCGTCAGATCACACATGCACGCACGCATGCAATCATTCACGCAGTGCTCATTTGAGCTCCTGCTGTCCCAGACACTGAGATGTCAACAGTGAACGCAGAGCCAACCCCACAGAGCTCTGCGCTGTACCCAGCTGCTTTAGAGCTCACTAAAATCAGTCCTCCTGAAAAGCCTGGCTTCAAATTGAGCTGCTCAAGACCACAGACCACTCTTCTGCTGGGAAACCACAAACCAACCCCCTTTCAAAGGCCATTACCTCCCTTGCATGGGAAAAGGAGAATGAAGACAATTGATCCAGTATCCACTTTCTGGACAGAATGATGAGTTGTTTGGAGGTCTCCAGTCTTAGTAACAACAAAAGTCAGATTTGGAAATGTTCAAATTTGGAGCAATTGAATGAACAGGCACAGCATCTGAGTTCTGCCACCACAGGACCTCTGGTAAGGTCCCTGGGCACAGAGGATGTGGGCCAACTTTATGCACTGGGTTCTGGGGCTCCCAGACCTCTCTTCCTAAGAGCTGAGCACCTACTCTGTTCCAGACCCACTGTGCTGTCCTATCCCAAAAGGCTGGCAAGATTGTCCCATTTTGCAAACAAGAAAACTGAGGCTCAGAGAAAGGAAGTCCTGTTGTTCATCAACACAGGCTGGCTCCAAAGTCTGTGACCCTCAACACCAAAACTTCCGCTTAACCTTGGACTGATATTGCTTCTCTGCTTTCCTCACCTGTAAATCGAACACTGGGAGCAGGTAGGATACTCACTGAGGCTAGCCGGCTTTTCTCTTGACCCGCACCCCTCCAGTTTCAACCCTGCCCAAAATCAGACTATATAAAACTGTCCGGAACAAAGCTCGTAAAACAAGAATCAATGTCCTGACTTGGGCCTCCATTTCAAGGAGATAATTACTTTATACCCATTTTACAGATGAGGCCATAGATCATGGTTCCCGCAGCAGATCTGTCATTGCCTGCAGTAGAATGAATGGCTGTTACAGTTAGGTTTTCTGTAGTGCTTTTAATGGTGATCCCCCAACACCTGGGCAGCACACCACCACCCCTGAAGAAACGCTCACTGCCAGTTTCCTCCTCCATAAGATGCTAAAGGAACAGCTCTTAAAAGAATGCATGCACCCTATTTTACAGATAAGATAACAGAAGCCAGGGAGGGGGGCACGAAGTATGCAGGAAAGCTGCAACCCAGGATTTGTGACCCGGAACACAGTATTAAGAGAAAAGGCTGGGGTGTTGGTGGGCTGCAAATTTGAATGGCACACTTCTGCGGGCTGGCAGTCTGCCAAGAGCCGCAAACATGGGGTATTCTGCTCACCCAGGGCCATCAGGAGCCTGCAGCCTTCCCTGGGCACAGCTGCTACCCTGGCAGACCCCTAAAAAGCCCCCCAAAGAATCTCTGCGCTCCAGAGCTTTTTTCTCATTCCAAACATGCCAGAGCCCCGCGGACCCCGGAGGCTGCTACTTAGCGCCAGATTAATCACACCGAATTCTCCATCCAGATATTGCGTGCAGGCCGAACTCCCACCGCTAATCGCCGTAATATTCTCCTCGGCGTGTGCAGGCGGCCGGGGCGATGTTCCAGGAATATTAATTCTCCACAGCCGGCTCACTCCCGCTGCACGCATGCGCCCCCTGCACTGCTGGCTGCTGGTAGGGGAGCAGGCCTGGCCAGGGGATCAAGAGCCTGAGGGAAGAAGGGCCAGACTCCAGCCCTCCATGGGAACCAGGCTGGCCAAACAAGAACCAATGGGCCAAAGCCCAGCCAAGGTCTAGTCAGAGTACTTCCTGTTGGCTCCTACCTGTGGTAAGGTTTACCCCCAATACTGTTTCTTCCCTTAGCCCTGACCCCTGGCCTCCTGTCCTAGAACCTGCACGTTCAGGAAGCTCAGAGCCCCCAGGAAGCCACATAGCATAGGTTCTCTGATGTCCTCTCAACACAGCAAGGCTTTGACAAATGGGCATCCAGGGATCAGCAAATCCTGGCCAAAAAAAAAAAAAAAAAAAAAAAAAGGCAGGCATACAAAAAGGAATAAAAATCTTTCATCTGCTTGAAATATAAAAGCGTGGGTGGCAAAGGAGACTCTGGCAATGGGAGTTTGTGCTCAGCTATGGGGCTAACCCAGACCTGGAGGGGGCAGGCTGGGTCTACGGAAGCCAGGAGCTGACTGCTGGCTTTGCTTACTCCAAAACTACAGTGTAACTGGTAATGTCAGAAGCTGAGGGATGAGGGGATGGGAGCAGACGGTTTATAGGGCCTGTGCTGTCTCTAAGGAGAAGAAGCACTCTCCTCTCCTGACCCTGCTGACTGGTTTTAAGGAAGCGCTGACCACTGAACGTTCTCTTTGAGGTCGGAGGCACTGTCCTGCCTTTCAAGAGTTCCTGGTCCAAAGCTGGGCTCAGCATTCTTGCCATCCTGGGGACACTAGGCAGGCCTTCTGTCCACCCAGAAGAGTATGGCTAGGAAAAGCCGCATCTTCAGGTGTTTAAATCTCCAACCAACCATGGAATGCAGCTTCAGGGCATCCATTTTCAAACAAGGAAACACACAGGAGAGAAAAGTGTCCCAATCAGCTCAGCCTACAGAACCTGGATCCAGGCTCTTCTTAGCAAGCTCTGGGACTCCATTTCCTTCCCCCCACTGAAGTGACTTTTAAGGTCCGTCCAGTTTTACAAAGTGTCAGGCAAAGGGTCTCCCACCCCACCCCACCCCCGGAGAATCAGATGTGGCCAGCAGCAGAATGGTATACAGGGAAGGGCTGGGCAGGTATCTGGAGGCCCAGGACATCCATAGAGCTAAGTCATTTGTACCAGCCCCTGCTTCCCACCGCCTGGTCCAGGCCAAATGAAGGTGGGGCCTTGGGTCCACTGGACGGAAGAGCCTCTTGAACCTGACTACAACTCTGGCCCAGCACTGGGAGAGACAGAGCCTGTAAGAACACAGGAATGTGGGCCAGTTCACAAGAGGCCAGCGGCGAGGTTGCTTGAGGGGCTGGGATTCAACTCAGTTCCTTTCCAGTTCAGGTCAGAACTGGCATTGAGGATACAAGCATCAGACCTGCAGGACAAGCCCTAGCTCCCCAACATCCAGCAAAGGGCCCAGCTGAAGGACAGCAGTTGATCCCCGGCACCTAAGGGCCCTTAAGTGTTGCCTGGGGCCTCTCGCATGCTACTATACCTATGTCTCGTGAACACATGAAAGCCGAAAGGCTTCTCTCCATTTCTCCGAAAAGAAAGCTGAGGCTTAGAAACTGACACAAGCACGGGCCCCTCTCACATGCTGAAGGGTCTAGGTAAATATCCCCAGTTCCCAAGTGGGAGTTCATCCCGGTGCCACAGCTAACAGGACATACCACATGGTTTCCAGGTCCAGACCTGTGTGTTTGTACCCAGCCCTCCCCAAGGCTCTGGTGGTCAGTAACCAAGGATACATAAAAGGACCTCTCCCTCTTCTCATCCTATGGTCTTCCTGCTTTGGACTCAAGGAATATGAAGCAGCGATGAGACTCAGCTGGCACCCAGCAGACACTTTGAGACCAATGACACAACTAGTACTCATCCCTGCCTTCTAGGAAGGGACATCCCAGCCTGTCAGCTGTAACCAAGGTGGGCTATAGAACGAACCCCAGGCAGCAAACAGCAAGTCCCACAAGGCTTCCCAGGAGGAAGGTTTGGGTAGGGACCTACCGGTTCAATCGAGTTTCAAAGCACCATACAGGACACCCGGGAGAAAACAAGGCCCACGTGGGACTCTCAGGCTTTCTACACCCAGGCCAATCCCTTCTGCACCTCTGAGGCATGAGCTTCTCAGTCTAGCCATGGCAGGTCCAGTGCCATGAGAGCCCTACTCTGTCTGGCCGTAGATGTCACAGGCACATGGTTAACTCATTCCTTCACTCCCAGCCTTGGCCCCAGATCTCACATCCTCTTAGCCAGGTGGCCAGGTACTTCTTAAAAGGAATGGCAGGGTCTGGGACTTGTAGGTAGAAGGGGGGGGGGGGCGTAGGAATTCAGGCCTAGCTATGGAGTAAGGCAGGGGCAGGACATAGTCTAAACAGAAGAGGGGCCCAATCTCCAAGAGGTAACCTCCTGGTCAGGCCCAAGACCTGCAGCAGGCAGACAGCTGCTATTAATCTTCCTTAGTGGCCCTCCCAGAAGATCCCACGGTTTAAACTGTTGTCTTTCTGGCCCCTGGGTCAAAGGAAAGGCCCAGATCTGAACCCAACCTCCTACTCCTGGCTGACTCCACAAACCACTTTACAGCTCCAAGCCTCAGTTTGTTCATCTGAAAAAACAGACCTACGGCACCCGGAGTCGGAGTGATTAGTCACAAAGTGAAAGACCTGCAGAAGGGACAAGTGCTGGTTCCTTCCCTAGGGCTGGACATCTCCAGGGGACTGAGAACTGGGCCTGTCCGGAACAAGAGACCACATGCTCAATTTCATTTATTGATCCTGACAGCCTTGGAGAGGGAGAGATCGCTGCCCTATATTCCCCAGTGAGGGGCTGGCCCAAGATCAGAGCGGCATATCCCACGAGGACCTTACCTGGCTGTAAGAGGTTATTTTCCAGCTATGGAAAGAAGCAAAGAGGTCAGGAGCACCTCAAACCAGCTCTCTGGCCAACCCTAGACTCAAGTCCTGGCCTGTAGAAAACAAGAGGTCTAGCCTATACCCTACAGCCTGTAAAGAAAATAGTCTCCTGCCTCATCCCCACCAGAGCTGGAAGCCATTTTGGCTCAGAAGGGGGCTTTTTGTTTTTGTTTTTGTTTTGTTTTTTAAATCCAGGAGCAGAAGGACCTGAACAGTGGGCAGGTGTGGCAAGGTAAGCCTCTGGGTAGAGAAGGGCCCGATGCCTGTTCCCCTCCTGCCCCTCCTGGCACTTGCAGTGCAGCGCAACCATGTAACTGCCGAGCCCCGCGCCGCCGCTGCAGTGTGCACAAGCAGGCACCTGCCAATCTCAGCCCACGGCCTCCGCCCAGCCCCCCTCTCCCGGAGGACAGATAATTCTCTCGCTCTCCCAGCCTGACAAAATAACTAATGCTAACTCAATAAAGTCCCCCTTGAAGGTTTTTAATTACCAGACTGTGCCGAAGACTTAAGACTCCAGGAGCAGGAGGGGGAGACCTGCGGAGGCTGATAGGGATGGGCGTGGCAGAGACTGGACCCGGCTGGTGGTAAAGTGCCCTCCCTCCAACTAGGGGAGAGGGCAGGGCCAGGCTGGTGCTGTCCAGGGTGCTGGGCCCAGCAGTTACAGGATTTAGAATTCCTAGGGCAACAGCAACCGCTGAGGGAGACCCCGTGAGGCTCCTGGCCGACTTTGCTGATGTGTCTTTGATCTTCGTGGCCAACCACACAGTGGACACATCCCCAGTGAACAGAGAATGCACCGAGCCGGCAGTCATCAACAAGCCTTCACCGTCCAGCTTTACAAAGTGTTAGGCAGAGGCTCTGGCTGCCCACAGACAGAACACAGACCTATGGTATGGAATGAAGGAGCTGTGCACAATGGTGGCTGTCAAAATAGTGTCCTATGTGCAAACCATAGCTCCAGGCAGAGGAATGTGCTTGGGACACAGTCTAGCACAGGTGGGACCAGGTTGTCCAAAAGGCCTAAGGAGGGTAGACCTAAAACATCACTGACCATAGATATCCAAAGAACCAAATAATACCATCCTACTATCGTGAGGAGATAAGTTGAGGTAGGCCAGGGTGGGAAGGAGTGTCACAGCTGGCACACGACGCACCCTCAACCCCAACTACAGACAAGAGCAAACAAAGATAACATCCAAAGTGAAGCTCACAGCTTCCCTTACCCTAACACAATACCACAGCCACCTGCGAGCCACCCATGAGACAGGCCCCAAAGCCTTATGGCCCCATTTTCTGGATGTGAACACAGAGGCTGCAGGACATTCCATACTGCTCCAAGGACCCTCCGCCCAAGGTGTGCTCTTTCTACTGCGTCTTTCAAAGATCCGCTCTTTTCTGTGCTCTGCAGAGGTATCGCTGTGGGGGCAGTGCCAAGAGCCAGTGCAGCTGCGTTCGCCTCCCAGGGGCTTCAAGGGGGTGGTGGGAAGCCCCAACACCCAGCCCTGACTGGAGTCTTCTGGCTGGGATCACAGCCCTACTACGACGGAGCTGCTGCCCACCAGCCGGCCCCTTGGCATCCGGCCCTGGATGGCAGCCAGCTGGGAGAGGAAGCAGCTTGGCTGGCAGCCAGTTCACAGTGCCCGAGCTGTCAGCCGGGAGGCAGGCCAGGCAGGGCTGAGACCCCCTGCCCCTGAACAGGGCCCCGGCCAGACCACCAGGATAGGGCCAAGCTCCTCCTCCCACCAGAGATTCAAAGGGGCCCTGTCATTGCCAGCCCTGAGCACGGAGCAGGGACATCATCTTGCTGGGTCCCCATTTATTCAGCTTAGCTCTTTACAAACAACGACTGCTGTGGAAGCGGCACGTGGAGCAGGAGATTTTCAAGTCAAATAATAATAAAGAACAGCAACAACCACGGCTGACACTGAACGAGCGCTCGCTCGGCCCCCAGTGCCACTGCAGACTCCTCTGGGAGGAGATACTAGCACTGCACAGCGGCTGAGCTCGGGAAGGGGCGATAACTCGCCCACAGCCACTCGGCTCTCGGAAAAAGGCCTGGGGCTGGAACCCTGACGCCCCCCTGGCTTACGCAGGGCCCGATGCCTGGACAAGGCAGAGCCCCGTGCATCTGTCGAGTCTGGAGTTCAAGACTGGCCACGAGGACGCAGGGATAAACACTCAGCCCACCTGCTCATGTCTATTCAAAGCACGGAGAGCAGGGTTGGAGCCATGGCCCAGAGGTTAAGAGCACAGATTGCTCTTCCAGAGACCTGCATTCCCAGCTTGTAATTGCCTGTGAGGACAGCTCAGGGAATCCAACGCCCCCTTCTGGCCTCCTGGGGCACTGATTCGCATGCACAAGTCCATCCTCAGACTTCATTCATGTACACACATAATTATTCAAAATAAAATATATTTTTTTAAAGTGCTGGGGGCTTCCCACCATCTCTTCTCACACCCAGTCAGTCAAACTTTTAGGATATGGCACCGCCACTGGCTCTATTTCCATATGCCCAGGGAGCGTGAGTGACTCACCCACAGCCACACAGGTGAGGCACAAACCACAGGTCCTACCATTCCGCTCATCAGATTCCCAACGTGACAGGAAGGTCCAGAGCACACTACTCTTGGCTCCTAAAGTTCTTAACCCAGGAGGCTAAAGGGGCAGCCGGGATGCAGGACGGGTAGCACTGACTGAAGGAGTCCTCTGGAGACTTTCTTCACCTAAGACTGGGCCACTGTGGGCTATCAACTGCTAAGAAGGCAGGCACCCCAGGGAAAGCAGGAGCAGACCAGCATGGCTCAGCAGAGCAAGGTAGGGTCACCAAAGAAAGGTGCCTCTGGTGACCTCATGTCTGGAGGGGCTTGGGCTCCACTGAACAGATCGGCAAAGCAGAGGGCTGGTCTGCTAAGGAATCTTGGCCCCTCTTTGATCCTGTAGTGCTGGTGCTAGGGAGGGCTGGCCAGATACTACGCTCGCTCCTGTCCCTTATGAATGGCCAGGTGCATAGCAGTCTTGCCAGCTGGCAAGATGCCAGCTTGGCCCTAATCGCTTATCTCTGCACTTGCCTTCCAGAGCTTGTCCTCCAGAAGGACGGATGCAACCACAGGACATGAAGCAGGGCTAGGCTAGACCTTGGGGCCCTTCTCCAAAGGACCAGACAACCTCCTAGGCATCCGGAGGGCACCTTTGCAGCTGCTGAGGGAGGACGGAGAGGGAAAGAGCAGGGAAGCCCCAACCAGCGGAATGCCAGTACAGACAAGGCTATGGTGCTGCCGGGTCCCACCCTGGAGACAGTAAATGAGAACAGCGGCGAGCAAACACCAAGTCTCTATGTACCCCACCCCCTGGGACTGGAAGAATTTACCAGAGAAGCCTTGAGAGGACTTGAGAGGTAGCAGGCAGACAATATGAACTCCCAGAAGCTGAGAACCATTCACTGAAGGAGAAGAGGACAGGGGTGTGGTCCTTCTGAGGGTGCGCACACACCCTCTCCCCAGCCTCATCTTTTTCTGCCACATCTTTGCCGATTTCCCCCCATGATGCAGCATCTGAACCCCATACACACCCCACACTCCTCTTACTAATCTGCAGCTTAGCTTTAGATGCTCTAGGGCCTCTGTTCCCCACGGGGCAGAAGGGATACCGCCCCGAACTGAGGGGGAGCCCTTGCCTCAAATCTTCACAGAAATAACTGGCAGGTTGGGAGGAGTAGGTCACTCCGGAACTCCCTGGTCCCGGGGTGGTGGGTAGAGATGCCACTCTTCCTGGGAGCACATGCCAAGCCAACCCACAAGTCCATTTCTCTCCCAGACATCAACTGGTCAACCTCTGCACTTCTCCCCAATGGTGGGGTTCCCTCCCCACATCTGGATCTAGCTGGGCCAGAGCCAGGGAATTAGCTGATACCTGGAGCGGGAGAGGAGAGAATAGCAGGGGAGGAGGAAGTGGAGGGGAGAGGGAGGTGGGAAAGAGAGGAGGAGGAGGAAGTGGAGGGAAGGGGGCGGTGGGAAAGAGGAGGAGGAAGTGGAGGGGCGAGGGAGGAGGGAAAGAAGAGGGGTAGGAGGGGAAAGTGGAGGGGGCAGATGAGGGGAGAGAACAGTGGAAGAAAGGGAGTGGGGAAAGGGGGGTGGGGAGGGAGGGACCCGTGGGGGAGGGGCGGTCTACAATCACTGCAACATCAAAGCCTTGCCCGCCGCAGAGCAGAGTCACGTGCAACCTCGTTCCTTGCGTTCCTTAGCTGGGAGAAGCTGCGGGGCCTGGGGCTGCTGAAGGAATTTTAAAACGAGGCAGATTGTCTAGAACGGGGAGTGGAGGGATGAACGGAGTTTTATCTCTAAGTAAGGGATGAGGAGACAGGTTTGGAAACCTGTCCCCTGGAGCGGCTGGAGCCTGAAGGGCCCCCTGCTCAGTGGCTGGTTAGGGGGCCCAAGAGCAAGGACCACCCAACTCCTCTGGTAAAAGGAGATTCTGGCCAGCCCAGTCTGGTTGAAAGAAGCTGGAAATCTGGCTTTCATTTAAAAAGCTTCCTCCTCTTAATACTGGTGCAAAGGGGAGAAAAAGGACTCTTTTTAAAATCTACCATGTGGGCCAAATACAGCAAGCAGGTCCTCACCGGGCCCAGGGGTCTCAGCTGGGATGGGGCTTCTGATAGGCTTCAACCTGCTCTTTCATTTGTGGGGTCGCTAAGGAGGGGGTAAGAGCTTGCTCAAGATCACAGAGAAGAGAGGATTCGAACTTGGGGGGGGGGGTCCCAGATCTGAGGTTCCATAAATCTAGATCTGTGGGAGAACAGGAAGTGATGGAGGCTGGTGGCAATAGCTGGGTCTTAGGAATCCTCTACCTCCATTCCGTGCCCTGGGCTGTCCTTCCCCCCCACCCTACCCCACCCTGGCTCCTCATGGCTGCCCCTCCTAGCCAGCTTCTCACATGTCATCTTGACCCTTCCAAATCCTGGCTGCCTTTGCTCCCTCACACTCCAGCCTGGAACAGTACCCTAACATTCAGCTGCAAGAGAATCCTGGCCAGGGCAACCCTACATGGTGACTGGGATGGAGATGGGAGCCCTCCATGGAGGAGACAGCTGTCCCAGCTTGCTGGCAGGAGAGGCTCCCTAGGGAAGGCTCCAGGATTGCAAGGAACTCAGGGCAAGACACACAGGAACCGCATTCAACAGGCAAAGTGGGATAGGGGTCGAGGTACAGCAGAGTGGAAGAAAATGTGCCTCAGAAGTTGGAAGTTTGATTTCCAGGGCACTGGGAAGCCTTTGGAGGGGCTGGAGGGAGAGAGAGATCAGCTCAGATCCTCACTGTGGGAGGAATCGAGACACAGGGCTAGAAACCTGTTCTTTCTTAAAGTCATTCTTCAGCAAATATTTACCTAGTACTCCCTCTGTGCCAGGCTGAGCGGTTGAGGAGAAGGCTGGGAGGGAGATCACACCAGACAGGTGACCTGGACCTCCAAAGAACTAAATAGGAGAATGTTATCTGCAGAGGGACAGGGGGCAGGAGCAGCAGGGTCTCCTAATTGTGCTAACTAGGCAGGCAACAGTGGATGAGCTGGGCCAGAGGAAGCAGAGCTTTCCAGACACTGTCTCAAAGGAAAGGGGGCCATTCTAAGGGAAAGGCCGGGGGGGGGGGGGCAGGCAGGTGGAGGCACGTGCACTGAACACCTTAGTTCCTATCTGGAACTGAAGCCAGCATGCTGGCAGCCATCCCCAAGGCTGACGCTTCCCACTAGGGTCTAGTCCTATGGATAAAGCCTCCTGGCCGGGTGGCCTCACAGGCTTCTACTACACCCACGTTTTGGAGATGGCGGGCCTACATTCCAGGTTCTTAGCCCTCAAACATAGGATGAGTTCCCTTAAGTCCCTAGAGAAAGAGTCTTTTTGAGGCACATGTGGGCCCAGGAGAGAAACCCACGAGGCCCCCAAAGTATACATGAGAAGGGCAGCTGAAGCGATGCCACAGAGTCGTGCTTACAGGATTGAGGGGCCAGCCATCCCCACAAAAACCCAGAAGTGACTGATGATGGCTTATCAGATGCTAGTAGCCCCATTCTTCAAACCAGGAGACCAGAGCCTGCAGGACAGAGACAGGATGGACACCAGACAGGACTCAGGTAAGTGGGGGTAGGGGGTGGCTGAGGGTAGGGATGTGGCCTCGCACAACTGTCATTCTGTGTTCTTCCCTGAAGCATGTGGACTTGGGGTCAGCATAAAAGGGCTCCCCTGAATGATCCTTGGTCTTTCATGGGTTCTTGCTCCACTCACCAGCCTCTGCGCTACTCACTCAGAAAGGACATTAACAATCCGCTCATTTATAGAGGAGAAAACCAAGGCCAGGAGAAGAGGCTGAGATCACTGGCAGGTGAGGGGCAGAGACCAGAGCTGGACCCTCTGCTTCTCAGGCCTGGGTGGACAGGATTCCCGGATGTTTCGAACAGAGCTGAGGACAGGAGGATGGCAAGAAGAAAACTGGCACAGGCCGGAGCTCTGCTCCAGGAGAACCCGGTTCTCACTGAAGTCACAGGCTCTGTGGTGCCTTCCCACCCCGCAGCTCAGACGACACCTGAGCGGGTCCCACCCACGTGGCACAACTGAGATTGAGATCAACTGGCTGAAACCCAGCCTCTGGCCTTGACACTGCTAAGGTTAAGACAGGACAGAGTGTTGTCTACTGATGCCCCTTGTGCCAAATACTGAGATGTAGGCTCTGGCTTCATCCTCCCCACCCTCACACTGTTGTACTGAGGGGAAATGGAGGCTCAGTGAAGCTAAGCTCCAGCCCAAGATCAAGGCTCAGTGCAGGGCAGGCATTCCAGGGCTTAATAGCATTCACTCAGCCAATGAAGGCAACCACATCCCAATTCTCCAATCTGATGATCAGTGTTGGCTTGAGACCCCCTCCAGGCAGTCTGGCCCCACCCCTAGCCCCCTTCCATAGCCAGCTAACCAGGGGGTGAGAGGAAAAGTCTGGCTGGCACCAGGGCTGGCCCTAACAGGATGCCCTTTCCACACAGGCGACCCTTATGGATGAGAGACGGTTCTCGAATAGAAGCTGTGTAACTGCCTGGAAATGACGTTGGCTAAAAGGAGGATGAAGAGGAGGAAGGGAGATGAAAGAAAGGGGAGGGCTACAGAGAGGAGAGGTATGAGAAATAGGCAAAAGAAAGGCATAAAAGGGGGAAGGTGGGGGAGGGGAAGGACCACATGGCAGGCCCTCTCTATCCCTGATATCTGGCAGACTACAGCTGGGGCCAAGGCTGCAGCCTTCTGTGCCAGGAAGAGCTGCCTGGTCCCTTCACGGCAAGAACATCAAAGCTGGTTCCCAGCCAGCCCAAAGGTATCATCCTTTGAGGTTTGGCGGTGATCTGGCCATATTTCAGGCTGATCCGAAGCAGCATGCGGGCCGCCCCCCTCCTGCCCGCCCGCCAGGAGATCCCCATCTGGGCTGTCTACTTAATACCCCATTAAGGGAGAAAATATACAGCCAGATCCCTCCCAGCCTCAGCTGCCCATTCCTCTGAAAAGATCAAAGCTGCGCTAGAGTCTCTCCTAGAAACTCCATAAATAGAGGCAGACGTGGGGAGAGGCAGGTAAAACCCAACATGGCAGTGCCTAAGGGGGAGGAGGATGGCACTAGGGGTTATCAAGAGCTAGCGGAAGTGGGGAGGCATCCTGGTCCCAGAAGAGCGACAGGCACACATCTCATGGGGAGGCCCTAGGCATGGGTTCTTGCCACTTTATTTATAGGTGGGGAAACCGAGGAACGGACTATAGTGAACATCTCAGTGTTGAGAGGCTCCGTCCGGGTTTTGGCTGATAGTGTACACGAACTAGGAACCAGATTCGGAGAGGCCCAGAGATCTCCTGGAGAACACACAGACTGTGGGGGAACTCTGGACACACAGCAGAATTCTCTTTGATCATCCATGGGACAGCAAGACTTAAGCTGGATACACCCAGGACCCCCTCATGCCGTTTACAAAATCCAGGCAGGGTGCACCTCACCTCTCCAGAGCACCTCTCCCCGAGGCTACGGGTGAGGATGAGTAAACTGGTCGCTCCAGTTCCTGGACTCACACGAGCAGAGATTACCTCCTCCAGATGAGGACCACGCCTTCCTCCCTCCTCCCAGCTCTCAGCTCCTTCCCACAGTGGTTCTGAGGCTCACCTGGGAACCTCAGCTCCCAGCATTCTTCAGGATCTTCACGTATCCCTTCCCACTTTCCACACTGGCCATCCACGGGTATCTCTGCCAGGCCCGTCTGACCAAAGAGCTCTCATTTCCCAAGGAAGATCAAACTCTCCTTCTGGACACCCCTGGCTCACCCTGTCTTAACCCTGGCAGCTGCTCGCCTGACATTTAGGGATAGAAGACATCAGAGTGTCTGTTCCCTGGCTGTCCCAGGACCAGGACTTCCTTGCACCCACCTTCCATCCATCCTCCTAGCCTCTGGCTTCCAAAGCCACACTCTACCTCTGCTCTCTCTACTCTCTCTAACCGGCCGTCAGGGTACCATCTGTCTTCTTTCTGCTCACTCGCCTGCAGGTCCTAAGTTCTGGAAAGCTGAAGAGCCCCTCAAGAGTGAGACACAGACATCCCTGAAGCCCATGCCAGTAGAAATGGAGGTACAGAGGGCAGGGGGATCCTGCAACTTCTGCCCCCTTCACAGTACACCGACAGCTAACTCTGGCAGGTCGCCACCTCCTCTCACCATCAGAGAGAGAACAGTGAGCACGGGGTGAACCAAGCAATTTTCCAGACCTGGTGGGGCTCGGCAAGCCAATTTGAACACAGAATAAACCTCTGGCCTCTGCAAGGGGGGCACAGCAAACAGTGTGAGCATAGGAACTGGCACCGCCCCCACTATGAGCAGGGAGCATGGCTGGGCCAGAGATGCCGTGCTCGGCTGCCAATTCCCGGCTCAGCAGAAAGCCTCCATTTTGCAGGGAGAAATTAATGAGAGGGAGAAGCCTGGGAAATTACGAGTTGCCACCTGCAATTTCTCCCTCCAAGGAAAGCAGCACGGTGGCTGATTAAAGCTGCAGCCGCCCTGCCAGGCTGGGCCAGCAGCTGAGCATAGTCCACCTGCTAAGAGGCAGGTGGGGAGCAACAACGGGGACCAGTAGGGGGACCCCCACACTCAGGCAGCTTCTCCCAGAGAGCTCTGAAGAGGGGAAGTCTCCTGCCAAGGGAGACATCCTTCTCCCTCTATGAGCTGTAAAAGTGGATGATTCACAGGCCACCTTGGTGACCTTTGGTGTCCTGTGCATTATGGGAGATACCTCTCTGCCTGAGCTCCTCCTCGGCAGATGGGAGAAGCAGGGAAATGCCATCAATGGAGGGAGCCTCCCTTGTGCTTGAGGCTGTACCAAACACCTTGGCCATTGTTGCTGTTCAGGAGGACAGTACACTTGTTTCAGATAAGGAGCCCAGGCACTGACTGGAGTCATATAATGGCAAAAGTGGGGCCTTAGTGGCACAACAGGCTAGCTCCTGTTAAGCTGCAGGACAGTCACACAGCACAACCACTGCCATAGCTACGACCTACATTTGGCCAGTAGCACACAACGGTGGCTATCAGCCACCCCACTTCCCTGGACGGTCAGGTTAAGAACTTCCCCTGGTCACCACCTGAGACTATCCTTCCCCGACCCAGCCACAGTTCCTGAAGTGAGTAGTGTTAACTGTCTTGACAAGATCTAGAATCACCTGAAAGTCCAGCCTCTGGGCATGCCTGTCATGGTTATCTTGATTAACTGATGAGGGGAAACCCCATTTTCGCTGTGACTGGGACCATTTCCTGGTCAGGAGAGCCTGGACTGAACAAGCCAGAGAGAAGCAGCTGAGCACATGTGTCCCTGTCTCCGGATGATGGATAGAATATGACCGGCTGTTTCAACCTTGACTTCCTGCCTTGAACTGGGAGCCAGAGCAAACCCTTTCTCCCTTCAATAGCTTTTGTCGGGGTTGGGGATTTAGCTCAGTGGTAGAGCGCTTGAGGCAAGGCCCTGAGTTCGGTCCCCAGCTCCGAAAAAAAGAAAAAAAAATAGCTTTTGTCAGACTGTTTTATCATGGTAACAAAAGAAGAACTAAGACAATTCCCAACCTCCGGTCTTCCATCCGCACTTGGGATCTGAACCAAGGACACGTGAGGAGGAGGACTGCCCAACCACGACACAGGAAGTCTGCTGCGTCTACTCACACTGGAGCTGGACCACTGCTTCCTTTCCAGGAGCCCACTGATCTCTGGTCCCTCGGATCCTAGCCCTCACTAGGATGTGAACTTAGACTAAAGGGTGAAGAACTGGTTTCCACCTCATGTGTCCTTCTCTAGACTCTGTGCATTCCGAAGCACGAGATCCATCTTCTGACTCTGGAGCTGGTGGAGCACAGGGGTGAAGAACTGGTAGTAAGCTCACAGGGATGGGAATCTAGCAGATCTCTGGCCCTGCCGGTGCTGGGCGCATAAAACGCCACCATTGCAGCAGACATCCAGACCTCCCGAGCAGGCTCTTAGCTTAGCTGCTGTTCATAGATAAGCCAAAGACCTCCAGGCTGGATTTTTCTGGCTCTCCCTTGCTCATCTATGACCCTGGGCAGGTCCCACAGGCTCTCTGAGCCCCAGCTAGGTCAGCTGGGAAGCAGCGTGCAGTGGCATCCTCTGGGAAGTGAACTTTGAGGCACCAGCTATCTTCCAGCTCCCTGGCCCTGGCTATATATTATAATAATGGCCTTGGCCAATAGGGGCGCAAGCTATTAGAATGAGTTAAGACCAGATTAATCTGCTTAAAAAAATATGCCTGGTTTTTATGCTGTGCATTCCCTCCTAACAACTCAGGCTCCTTCCAGGCCATTATCTCGTTTTATCGTTAATTCAATTCCATAAACATGTATTAAGTGTCTATTATGTGTAGAGCCCTGGTCTGGTAGCTGGGGTGGGGTGGAGGCCCATGGGGGGAACACCCAGGTGTCTAGAGTCTGGCCAGGAACCCATCTGACCTTCAGGTTCTGCTACTGAACCTGGAGGCAGTGTGAGACAGCTCAGAGCAGGGGTGAAGCCACTGTCAGTGTGTTGATATTTCCTGGAGGGCCATGGGGAGTGGGGATTGAGACAGGAGCATCTCACAGGGTAAGGCCTACTGTGTTCAGGGTTAGTTATCCACAGACATCACCTCTTCTTAACCCCAAGTGAAGAAACTGAGGCTTAAAGAGCTAGAACAGCTAGTTTACTGGAGGACCCAGAGTACCCTGGGCAAACTCAAAATCAAACCTTGTAGCCTAGAGTTCAGCTTCTTTTTTTTAAAAAAAAATATTTATTATGGTTATTTCTTTTGTATGTGTGGACACACGTGTGCCACAGGACAAGTTAGAGGAATCGGCTCTCTCCTTCTACCACGAGGGTCCCAGGAACCACATTCAGAGTGTCTGGCTTGGTGGCAAGGGCCTTTATTTGCTAAGCCTCTATTTTCACTGGCCCTATATTTAAACTTCTACAGAGTTGACCCAAAGATCTCTAAAGTGTTGTGTAGGCACAAAACATCTAGGAATGAATAAATGAATGAAAGAACAAATGAATGAATACACACACAGGCACACATATACACACATTCACACAGATGTCACCACACACACACACACACACACTCTCCAGTTATACACACAGACACACACACACACTCACATACACACAGTCATACATATACACACATATACACACACTCACACCATACTCACCACACACACAGCACACACACACGCAACACATACTCTCTCTAGTATACACACACACACTCACAGTCACACATATACACACACTCACACGCATGCTTACCACAAACACACATAGCACATTCACACAGCACACACTCTCTCCAGTATACACACACACACACTCACATACACACATATACACACACACTCACACACATGCTCACCAAACACAGCACACACTCTCTCTAGTACATACACACACACAGACACACACTCTCATATATGTGTTCTCTCTCTCAGGTACACACACACGATCATGTATCCTTCACACACAGATGTCCACACACAGTGAGCCTCCCCACACTCGGTTGAGTTTGATCCCTCTGATGGGAAGCAGGGAGGAAGTAAGGAAAGCTCAGAGTGCTGTCTCCCTGTGGAAGCTGGGTGAAAATTAGTCAGACCTGGCCCAAATGTTGGTACTGCTTCATGCCAGCCAGCTCTCTGAGCCTTAATGAAAACAAACAGACTGGTTCTGCCCACAGCCACAGAGCTGCCCAAGTGTATCCACAAAGGCCTGGGAGTGACGCTTACTGAAGGCATAAGGGCACTGAACCACCCAGGCCAGATGTCTGCTGCCTGCAGAGGGTGGAGAGCTGACCAGACGCATGGCTGAGCCGGCTGGCCCCAGGCCCATGCAGGATAAGCCACTAGAGGACCAGAGGGAGCCACGGCTGAGGATGGGGAGGGCAGTGAAGCATTGCTCAGTCTTCTGAGGCGATGAAGTGGGGCAGTTCCTCCTCACCCTTCTCACTACTGCCCCATAAGGACTTCTATGAAACCAATGACCCACAGGCACAGATACCTGTAGCCTCCTGCCCCCAACCTGCCCTGTCAGCCTGGAGGGGACCTGCAAGGGAAGAGACGGGCAGAAACAAAGGACCAAAATGCCTGGAAGCTGCCAAAAGCCAGGATCATGACAAGAGCTTATGCCAGGAGGTTCCATTCAGCAGCCAAGCCCTGTTGGCACTCCTGTCCTGGGCTCCCTCCCCACTCAGGCCTGGCCACCTCCCCAGCCTCTACAGGAACTACTCCTTTCCCTGGGCATCTGAGCCTCAGCCTTCTTCCCTATTCATAGCTTTTGATGAACGCGCGCGCTCGCGCACACACACACACACACACACACACACACACACACACACACACGCGTGCGCGCACACACACAGCTTTTGATGAACACAAACACACACACACAGCTTTTGATGAACAGGAACAAACACCACACACACACACACACACACACACACACACATACACACGCACGTCATCCTACAGCCCCCTTTGCTCACATAGCTCTGATGCCAGCAGCAGCCTTCTGCTCTCTCTTATCCCAGGAGATGTGGCTCTGGGTCTAGAGTCTGTGAAATGTTCCACATGACTTCCCTGCCCTCCAGGCCTGGGACGAAACTCCTCGCTCCTCCCCCAAGAGGCAGAGTTAACTTTCACCTAAAGGTTAGCTCTTCAGGAACTAAATGTCATGATCTGTCACCTCTCTGAGCCTTGCTGCACTCTCCTCACCTGTAAAGCAAGGGATGAGTAAAGCACACATGGAAACGTAGGCCCTCAGCATGCTCTGAAGTCGCTGTCCACATGGCTAAGACTACCTTGGTCCTAATCCCCAGCACTTTCATCCCTGTCTCCCTGTGCCCCTGAGCTGCTGAGTCAGGAGGCAGAACCTCCCATTCTCCCAGGGAAGATGGTATACCTCTACTAGGAGTCTGAAGGAGGATTAGGAGTTTTAGGGCAGTGACAGTCCTATGCTACTCATGCATCAAACACACGTTGAGGGGCTATGAGCCAGGAAGTACTGGTTCAGTGAGATGATGAATGGGCTCTGGAGACACAAAATCTACATCCCAGCAACTTCCCTGCGACCTGGGATCTCATTGATTCCAGCTGTCCGGAGGGTCAGCAGGAGGAATGAGGTGGTGAGATTACTAACAGCAGGGATCTACTCTGTCTCTCTTCTGCCACCCCCCACCCCGTGGGCCTGTGTGTGTGTGTGTGTGTGTGTGTGTGTGTGTGTGTGTGTGTGTGTGTGTTTTCCAGTGCACCTACGATTCATTCAGACGTAAATAGCAAGACATAGAAAAGCCTGCAGGAGGAGAGGGGTATGGGGTTTGGAGGACTTGGTGGCCTTGTGACTAAAACATAGCAGAAGGAACTGGAGTGACCCAGGTCTCAGGGCTGAGGCTGGCAGTGTGCGCTCATCTGTAGACTGCAGAAAGCCAGGCCGAGAGCCCCCAGACTGGAAGGTTTGGGGACCCCATGACTTTGCACGTTCCAAGGCAGGGAACAAAGCACCAGACAGGTGGATCTGCGGCCTGCAAAGGACCCTTGGGGAGCCCTGAGGGCCGCACAGCTATGTGCATAGGCACTTGATGCCTTCCCCAGCAGAGTGGCATGAACAGATTGATGAGGCCCGGGCTCGATCCATCTTGAGTTTAGCTCAACTTCTGGCTGCATCCTGGTGACACTGGCTCATCAATACTGGAGAAAATATGGCCTGGAGGAGGACCGATTAGGGACAGCACCACAGCTGAGGATGAACATCAGAGTGTCTACCCATCACTGCCCTCAAAAAATGGGCCCATGAGTACGGGAACGGTAGTGGGGTACAGGTGGGGGCCAGGCTGTCGAGCTGCTGCCCACACACAGCCTGCCACCTGCCAGGCCCTGCAGTCTCTGAATTGTTGTCCTATGGTACTAATGATGGTGCATATAGTCAGGGAAGCAGATGGAGTGGAAGGGCTGTTTGGGGCTTTACCTCCCATAATAAGCCTGGGCCAGAGAGATACCCTTCCCAGCCTCCGCACACGTGTGCATATATATTTATGCATGTGCGTAGCCAGAGTTAGGCGTTTCCCGTGCCTCAGTTTCCTTTATTAGAAAAATGGGGACATTCCTGCTTTAGAGTATGGGGGAAGGCTCAAACTGGATGCAATGGCTTTTCACAGTGCATCTGCTGGGCAGCCATTAAGTTCAGAGGGACTGCCCTGGGCTTCCAACAGGGCCCACTCCAGCATCACGTATCCACATCCAGGGCAGAAGGAAGGGATGAGCCAAAGTATGAGTGGGAGTCAAAAAGACCCTGGCCTGGCCTGGCCAGCTACATTGCAAGACAGAGATTTAAAGGCTGAGCCAGGGCCACCAGAACAAGGGTAACCCTGAAAACACAAAAGCTGCTGCTTGTCTGCCTGACTGGCTGTTTTCCATCTCTTCCATAAACCCTGGACATTTAAGATGGCCTTGGCCTTCTCAGATTACCCAGATGCTGGGACTCAAAAGGGGGTCCTTCCCTAGAGGAGGCATGACACTCTATAGGGCTCAAATTTTAGAGAAACCTGGACAGGACAACAGAAATGCTGAAAACAAAAAATAGATGGAAAGCTGTATATGGTGGTGCATTCAGGAGGCGAAGGCTGAGGGATTGAGAGTTCAAAGCTAACACAGTAACAAACGTTTAACTATGTAACATAACAGCATTGGCTACATAGTAAGGTAGAGGCCAGCCTGCATGAGCTCTGCTCTCAGAGAGAGAGAGAGAAGGAAGACAGGAAAAAAGGAAAAAGGAGAGATGGACGGAGGGGAGAAAGGATCAGCTGGGCATAAGAAAGCCTACCCGTAATCCTAGCGCGCAGGAGGCTGGAACAAAGGGTTATGAATTCAAGACCAGCCTCACAGATACAAGGGCAGGAGAGAAAGGAATGAAGAAAGGAAATGCTAATGGAGGGAAAGAGAGGAAGCCCTGAGGAGGAAGGGGGGACTTTGAAGTCCCCTTGCAGAGATGGACAGTGAGACTTTTGGATCTAATGTTCTTCAGAGGCTTTGTGAGCGTCTGACTTGGTGCTATTGGGAAGTGGTGGGACGTTTAGGGTCATGCCACACACGAATCTTCAGGCTGTTGGGGCAGGCCCTGTGAGGTGACTGTGGGACACCAATCTCTGCTCTCTGGTTCCTGGTTATGAAGTAAGTGCTTTGCCCCACTCCACACTCCGGCTGTAATGCTACACTGCCTTGTCATAGGCCCCAAGCCACAGGACCAGCCGACCGTGGAGAGCACTCCAAACTGTGAGCCCAAACAAACCAGACATCTGTTCCACTGACAGAAAGCTGACCACACACGGGGGTTGGTAAGGAGTGCGCTGTATGGTAGCACACTGAACAAAGGGTCACAGAACAAGGCAAATCTCTGAAGCCTCAAAAGTACCATCTCGAACGAATGAGTGAGAGAAAGAAAGGAAGAAGAGAAAAGGGAAAACAAGCCACTGTGCAGAGGTGGGAGAAGAATCTCCAGGACTTTGTCACTGATCTATCCTAGTCGGTTCCCTTCTGATCAGAAAGGCACCTAACTGGGAAGCCCACACAGCCAGGGTTCTGCAAGCCTGGTGTGAGTCCAGGGGCTGGGATGGAATCTTTGGCTGCAAGTAGTGAGGAAGTTTGATGGCCCCTGTGGATGAGGTCTTGATGGGTCTGGCCAGATAAGCCTCAGTCTACTTAAGAGCCCACAGAGGGGACTCTTAATGGTGGGTATGGGAAGACGAGCGCTGGAGACCTCCCAAGGATTGTCACTGGGACCAAAGCACTCATTCTCAGCCACTACAACCATTTCCTATCCCAACCAGTGGTCGCTCTCTGGCCTGTCTATCCCTGCTGAGCCTTGAACTCCGCATCTGAAAGACGGTAACAAAGAAGAGGCACAGGGCTGCAGATCTCTGAGGTTCCAAACATCTCTCTCCTGAGTCTGAGAAGAAGATTAAAGTGCAGAGTGCCTAGCCTCTGTCCTCCAACCTCACCAGGCCCTATCCCTTTTTTTTTGGAGACCACATGTTTGCAGGACCCAGGAAAAACAGCCAGACATGAGCAGCTGGATCCAGGCGTGTGACAGAAGAGTCAGGGAGGTGCACTGTTCTCCACTTAGGCCATTGTGCGTCAACTAGATCGCTCCCAACCTTCCCAGTCTGGGCTCCCCTGTCAAGCCCATCCCATGCTACAGGATGCAGCTTCAGTGAGAGAAGGAGCTTCATCCTGGATTTGCCCTTATGGATGGGGGCTTAAGGTGCCGGGCCAGAGAAGTCACACAGCATCCCTGGGCCTCATCTTCCCTACCTAGGAACACAGGTGCTAAAGCCGACCTGGAGGCTATGTCAGATAACCTGGGTCAGTGACTGATGCTTAGTAGGACTACAGGGAACAGAAACAGCTGCTGGCATGCAATGAACTCTCTGGCAAAACTTTAATCCCAATGTGTGCCACCTTTTCAGGCTAACAAGGTCAAGTTACCTAAGGCCTGACTACCCCAGATGACCTGAACTCACCCAGCCCAAAGGACTGCCCTCCACATGTCAGCGGTGTGTGTGCAGCCCTGCACAGGGGGCAGGCTCCTTGGCGTTCAACCTCTCTACATCCCTCCCTTTGGCTCCTGAGAGCTCCAAGGAGGCCCCTCCCCATTTCTAACTGTCCGTGGCTCACACCCAACACAACTCCTCCAGGGATTGTTTCTGATCACATGCCAGCATCCATCTTGCCTTCCTTACCCAGGATGCCTCTGGGGTTCGGTTAGGACTCTGCTCTACCCCTGGATAACTTCAAGGCATATGTCAGGCTCACAGCCATCTAAACAGCCTCGTTCTGTTCTACCAGCACAGCAAGCTGAGCCCCCACCTTAGGACCTTTGCAAAGACTTTTCTCTGCCTACAATGTTCTTGCCCAAACTCTGGCTCCTTCCTGTACATACATCACTTTCCAGGTTACAAGACTCTGTTATACCCAGTACCCGCACAGCATCTACACACTGTGGATTCCAGGGGGGTACAGGGGTAGGAGGGAAGCCTTGTTCCTGAGGGCCCTGGATCCTGATGGGGCTCTGTGCTACAGGACACCAGCTCGGGAACCTCGAAATGAACTTGGAGGTGATGTATACATCTGGAACTGGCTGAATCTGTCTCTCCGGACACGTGCTTCTGCTCAGGGCAGACGCCTAATGCGAATCGCTTCTGTCATCAGGACACGAAGGGGCTTGACACAGACCAGCTGCCGTTGCCGAAGGACAGGCTGCCAGAGCGCCGATGGGCTCTCAGCAAAATTGATGGCCGCTGTCAGAAAGTGATTTCCCCACGGCTGCGTCGCAGGCCCTCAGAGGAGCTCAAATCCCAGGCAGCAATGCCTCCCGTGGCAGAGGGTGGGCAGGCAGCCAAGCAGGGGGGCCAGGCGTGCAGCCAGGCAGCCCACACCTGGCCCAGCTGCTTCCCAGGACCCAGGGGAAGGAGGGAGCAATTATCAGCAGGGAGCGGAGGCCACAGGCCTGCACCCAGGAGCTGGGAGGTAGAGCAGGGGGCCAGCAGGGAGGACACAGCTACATTATGTTCCCTTCGTTCTTTCTGCTCCAGGCACAAACACCCAAGGTATGCTGGACGGACAGACGGATAGAGAGGCAGGCGGACAGATTTTTGGATGAATAATTTAAAACTGCCAAAAGGGCTCTGGGAGACAGGACCCCTAAGCAGACCAGAAGGTAGGCAGAAGCAACATACGGTCTGAGTGCCCGTATCTGGTCACTTCAGTCTGGGTCAGCAGCATCCTGAACTAGTGGCCCCAGTTCTTATCACAGTAGTACATATTGTCTGTGCCTACTTCCATAGGTGGGAGGGGCAGGGAACTGGACCAGAACACATAAAGCTGGTTACTTATCACATAATTCTTCAAAACCATGCAGCTGATGCCTGTGGCCCAGGGTAGACAGTATTCTGAAGTCACCTCAGGACCACCAGAGGACACTGTGCAGCCTACAAAGAAAGGTCCAGAAAGGTTCAGTCGCTCATCAGTCACCAGCCACACTCCTGGAGTGAAGCCAGCCTTGGGCAATATGTGCCAAGATGCCAGGGATCCACTCACTTGGGGGGCACTGCCCAAGGTCCTTGAGTGGACAGGGGGAAGAGGGGAAGAACTGGAGGGCAGGCACGCTGAGAAACCAGCACGTCCAGGCCAGGTACAAAGAGACGGGGGAAGGAGGACAGGTAACCTAGGGATAAATGGGTACGAGGCAGACAAAACAATTTCACTTATTCAAACACTCATTGTCCTGAGTTGGCTCTGGGACCAAAACTGAGTAAGACTCCCACATCCTTGAGGGAAGCCGTATAGGCTGGTGGGAGTGAGCAGGAACAGGGGCTAGTGTTTCATGAATGGGAAGAGTAATGAAATTAGAGTCCAGGCACTGGAACCCGTGGGAAATAAGAGACTGGTGCGGTCAGGGTGGAGACAAGATGTCTTGTGAGGGTGTAATATCTAGAAATGCACAAGAAGAGGAGGTTCTCCGCTCAGCTCAGCCTACTGGATCTATGGAGCTGAGGTATACCATGGTCGTCATCATCCTTGGTGCCGCTGCTGCAGCTCCTGTCTCCTGCCTGCTCCTCTAGCTCCTCAAGGCTCAGAAGTGTTGTTGACTGAATAGCAGGATCCCCAAAAGCTCCCATAGTGCTTAGTGCTAACCGCATTCCAGCACCAACATCAAGAGGGCTCCCAGGACACACACGTGTACCTCCAGACCAGCCAGTGAGACCTCTGAGGGCAGGGCCACACAGTGTCCTCACCAATAAGCCAGAGACTTCCTCACAATGAGTGCTGAGGAAGAAGGGGTCTGGGAGGAGGGAGAAATGGCTTCCAAGGCCCTGTGGAGGCAAACAAGATCTGTTCCAGGAACTTCCAGGGGTCACCAGGAGCACAGAGGCAGCAGTAAAGGACCCAGCATGACTTTCATGTCCACTGGTCCCAGCAGCCTGGTCCCAGTCACACAGTTCCTACAAGTTCCTGCTGAGGCTGCAGAAAGGTCGGCTACCACACAAGGCCCTCCCTGCACCCACCTCATGGCCTCTGGGTGTATCTACCATGAGGACATAGCTTGGTGCCCAGTGCCATCTGCATCTCCAGGTTGCCAGGCTCATTCCTAGATGGCAAATGGGGTGAAAATATTGCCCACCCACCCCTGAATCAGGAGCCCAAGGGAGGCCAGGGGCAATTCTCACCTTCAGCATAGAGGGAGGGCCACACCCCAGCCAGGGCCGAAATACAAAAGACTGGAGCAGGGAGCACCAATCTAGAGACTGGAGCAGGGAGCACCAATCTAAAGACTGGAGCAGGGAGCACCTATCTAGAGCCTGGAGCAGGGAGCACCTATCTAGAGGCTGGAGCAGGGAGCACCTATCTAGAGGCTGGGGAAGGGAGCACCTATCTCGAGGCTGGGGCAGGGAGCACCTATCTCGAGGCTGGAGCAGGGAGCACCTATCTCGAGGCTGGAGCAGGGAGCACCTATCTCGAGGCTGGAGCAGGGAGCACCTATCTCGAGGCTGGGGCAGGGAGCACCTATCTCGAGGCTGGGGCAGGGAGCACCTATCTCAAGGCTGGGGCAGGGAGCACCTATCTCGAGGCTGGGGCAGGGAGCACCTATCTAGAGGCTGGAGCAGGGAGCACCTATCTAGAGACTGGAGCAGGGAGCACCTATCTAGAGGCTGGAGCAGGGAGCACCTATCTAGAACAGCTCTTCCTTCCCACCCCTGCCCACCACTCCTCCCAGGAGAACAAGTGCTCACGTACTGTAACTCCACAACTTCATGAGCTGCAGAAGCTGAAGCCAGGGGTCCCTCTTCATCCTCCACGGGAGGACTGCCAAGGTCTCCAGAGTGGCAGAACTGTATTTATGCCAGTAACACCATTGGCATCACCACCACCTTCCTTTCGAGCTGCCTCACTCCTAGGTCTTCCCAGTTCTTCTCTTCCTGAAGCTGGCATAAAACAATCACCACCACCACCACCGCCTCCCCACTCCAGTGCTGCCAATGGCTCTCACTGAATCACAGCTAGACTCCTTGGCTCCCAGTCCCCGGTGCTGGCATCAGCAGCCCTTTCTGGTCTCGTCCCCAAAACTTCAGTCACAAGTCACCCTATCCCCAAATCCAAAATGCCTTTTCTGCCTCTGTACCCACATCTCCACCGCTTCTCTCCCTGGAATACTTCCTCCCTGAGCCCCTTCACTGCCAGGCGGAAAGTGTGTCCCAAAAGCATGGCTCAGAGGCCTCGTGGCCTTGGTAATAATCGAAGACCCCTGGGCCCCTCAGAGAATACCAACCACAGCACACATCTGCCTCTGCTGAAGACTGAATGCTCTGCGTGCCGGGCTGCCTGACTCATCCCACACACCCTCAACACTTGCTGGAACGAATAAATTACCTCATTTAGCCACAGAGCACGCCTGGCTGAGTGTTGGCAGTTCAGCCAAGAGCCCTCGCGTGGAAACCACCCCGCTCAAGGTGGCAATATTTCACCTCACCTAGAAGTGTACTGTGAGGGCTAGAGTCTCATTGGAGCAAGTGCTTGGGTGTGGCTGGGGAGGGAGGTATTGGATGATGCGCTCTGGTTTAAATATGCACGACGGGAAACCTCCAATTCCGCCTGGACAGGGCCCACCATGCTCCCCGAGTCTCTTCATCATTCCGCAGGGGACACAACAGGAAAAGCACTTCCATCTCACTGAGGTGGGCACTGACCAGGCAATGGCCCAAGGAGGCCCTGTTTGTCTGGCTGGCATCAACTTGAGCTTGTTTCTCCCTACTTGGGTGAGTGGTAGCAGGGGTGAGACACAGAGGTAGAGCCACTGGAGAGCAGTGGTCCTCTAGCCTTCTCACATACAGGGATGGGAAGACAAGAAAAGGGGAGCCAAGGGGCCCAGGGTGATTGATCCACCCTCACAGACCTGGTGAGGGAACAGCAGTCAGCCAGCAGGACCCAATTATGCATATGGCTTAAAGGGCACCTATGAGCCAAGATGAGCAGACCCTGCAGGAGCCTAGGCAGGGAATCATCACGGCTTCTCCCCATGTGTGCCAGTCCAGCCCTGGGCAGACCAGTTGGCCATGTTCCCAGAGCCCTATGAGGCAGGCAGGCCCAGGCAGCAAAGACCCTCACTGGAGGTCCCGACAAGCCCCAGTACAGGGCTGTATGCCAGGGATGGACTGGGTCCTGATACCCACAAACATCCCGGCACACTTATCTGCCAGAGGTCCTAGCCATGACCACAGGCCCCGCTAGGACACCCTAGGCCCCACCCTATTTGCCAGGCCTGATTTGCATATGCTAATTAGACACACATCCCTTGCTCCCCTTGGAACCAGCTTGTTTGGGGAACGGCTGGATCTGGCTATACCTGTACCGTGCTGATGTCACGGCAAGCTATTTCCAGCCTGGTTGCCATGGGAACCACAAGGCCTCAGCTCCAGTTAGGAGTTCAATATATAATTTACTTACTCCCCCATCCCCCCAGCCCCACCCCAAAGAGACTGGGGCGTATGGGGAACAATTGGCTAAAATATACACTAACAAACACCCTTCACTTCCCTCAGAGGCCTGTGAGAGTGGAAGGGGGGGAAGGAAAGCCACACAGTGGAACGGTAAATCCATTTTTGGAAAAGGGGGACAGTAGTGGGGAGATAGTTTCCCTCTTTGAGGAAAGAAGGAAGCTTGGCACTTGGATGCTTCCACAGAGACTCAGGCTTAGCTAGGGGTGACAATGAGCCTTCTGCCCAGTGACAGCCCAATGCTGTCAGGCAAGCCTTAATCAGGAACTTCAGCTCCTGGAGAAGACCCTGCCTGGCTCCGTGAAGCTCCCAGGCTTATACAATTACTACTAATCCAGCTGCCTCAGCTTGGGCATCTCTTAGACACACGGATGCTCCCAGGTCCCGCTGCCAAATGCAAGGGCCACCTGCTACCTCCAGGCCAGGTGTGTGGTGTGCTAGTTCTGATGGACCCAGAAACTGGCTGAGGCCAGGGGCCATATGGTCACTTAAAGGTGGCACTTGCCTTTACTGCAGCTCAGGCCCTGCTACTCTGAGCTTGACAGTCCCACAGGCAATATTTAAACACCTGCTCTGGGCTCCCTGGGCTTTGGGGTACTAGGGACACTGGAGGGCTCAGACACAGACCAGTGCACATGGAGGCCCTAGGCTGACTGCAGGAGAATGGATCATGTTACCGAGAAGGTTTACTTTACCAGTAACGTGAGCACGGGGCTAGAAGGCCATCTAAGAATGTGACTATCTGAGGTAGTCAGGGGAGGCGTCCTGGAAGAGAATATGGCCTCTTCCAGGGGTGAAGAATGGGTGAAGACTCAGATCCAAGGGAGGCAGAGGACACTGAACAGCACAAATGCAAGGTGCCTCTGGTGCTGCCCTTGTGCAGCACAGGCAGGCAGCGCCCAGGGCAGGATTACCTGCCGGCCCCTCAGCCTAAGTGCTCCAGCTTTCCCGAGCACACTCATGCTTGGATAGCCATGGAAGGCCACAGAGGTCCTCTCTGTGTGCTGGGGGAAGACGGAGGACCCCAGCTTGGGGTTCTCTCATCCTGAGCTGCAGAGCCTCTGGGTTTTGGGGTCAACAGGACCTAGGAGGACTCTGCAAGTCACCTCCTCTTGTTATGTTTACTTCCTTCCCCATAAAATTACTCCACTGTATTCCCATTCCCAATCTTTAAAACCCTAAGAAACAGGACCCGCATTTCCTTGATGGAGAAACTGAGGCAGGAAGTGAACTACTAAACAAAGTGTCAGACTAAGTAAGACTTCTAAGAGTTTGAAGCTCTTCTTCAAGAGCCTAGACTGACCCCATGGTCGACAGTGACCAGATGAGAAGACCAATCTTCTGCTCCCCAGAGCAGGGCTGTGTCGTCGTCCCCCTTCCCCTCCCCCCAGTGCCATAGAAACTACCACCCCGGCCCAGGTCTCTCCCAGCAAGTCTGGTTCTCCCTCCCACCTCAGAGCCTGGGCTCTCGCACCCCAACCCTCCCAGAAGGAAGCCCAAACCTTGATCTACAGCATGATTCCCAAAGGTTCTGCCATAACCCATTCCATATTGCCCCTTTTACCCCAGCCCTGCCCTGATGGTGCAGGAATGGGATGACAGAGTACACGCAACCCCAATTTCTCCTCACTGCCTTCAGGGTCAGCGCCCCAAGCTCTTTACCTCCCCTCTTCCACTCTGGTTAGCTGCACAAACCCATCCTGTTCACCCATTTAGAAAGCCTTTCTCCCAGAGATCCACAGACTCGGACAGGGAGACTATGCACAGTGGGGTGGGATAACTTGGATCAGACTCTAGCTTCACCCCTTAGCAGATGTCCATTCTGCGTGCCGTCTGTGAGATGGACAGACAACCTTCACAGCCTGACTGAGTTAGTGTAAACGGAGCAAAGCCTGGTGGGTAGGCAGCCATAGGTAGGTACTGCGACCACAGCTACTCTCGAGCTGGCGTCCCATGTGCTCTCCCTCCACTCAATCCCAGCTCCCAGCCCCTGCATGCTCTACTGCGATCGATCGTCAGGGTTGTCAACCTGACATTTCCTAGGATCATCTTGGGGATGGGCATCTGGGCATGGCCAGACTGGGGGAAGGGGGTGTGACTGCATCAACGGCGGGTGGGACCGTTCCCTGGGCAGGGGACCCTGGACGGGCAAACCGGAGAGAGCCAGATGAGCAGCCATACAAGTGCTTCAAGCTCCTGCTGCCTTGATTTCCCCACCAGAACGGACTGTGCCTTGCTCTCTGAGCCACAATAAAGCCTTCCTCCTCCAGGTTGCTTCTTTTTCAGGGGACTTTTATGGCAGAGACAGGGAAAGAATCTAAGACAGCTCTGCATTTATCTGCCTGTCAAGTTAATGTCCATCTCCCCGGCATGTCAATCATCTGGGAAGACAGAGCATGCCCAGTGAGCACTCCTACTGCATCTCCAGGTCAGACACACAGTGGGCGCTCAGTACGGATGTGGGGACGGATGATAGCTTGGCTAGACTTGTTATCACGGAAATGAACAAGGCATATGTCTATAGGCCTCACCAGAGCATCAGCCATCCTAAACTGGGACAACCCCCTCTCCCCCACACCCTACTACAGGGCATCTTTTACATCCACAGGAAGTGGGGAGAGCAGGGACTGAACACCCACACCATGCAGGGCTTGCTATGGTCAGCTCCCAGAGCCCTGAGCGCTCACAGCTGTGTTTGCCCACAGCTCGGCTGCCTGCCTCCCTCCCTGCCCTGGTAATGTACACACAGCCTCCCAGGAAACTGCAAAAAATGAGTTAATATAACATTATGGCTGAGAATTTAAATACACAGGAGTCAGGCAACACAGACTTACAGTTCCCCAAGCAACTGTAAAAACCACACAAGCAATTCAGGAGCAAAGGCGGGAGTGGATTTAAGGCCTTCTCGGCCACTGGCGGACTCCAGTGGCTGCACCCTGACCTCTCAGACAGATGGTCCTTCTAGACCTAAGGACACTGAAATGAGGGATGAGCTATTCAGGCCACGTGCCTCACCAGACACAACCCTTTGGAGACACTCAGGAGCTTCCAGCAGGAGCTCTAGGCCCCCACCCCATGATCCTGTCAGCGGCGACCCCAGTTGGATCCATACATCTGTTCCCAGCTCCCGTGACTAGTCACTCTAAGGGCTCAACGTCCAGCACATGTCTCTGTGCCCCTGTCCATTCTGCAAGGTATAGCTGACAGGGCCACTGTCCAGAACCTTCAGTTCCCCCTTCCTGTCTCAAATAATGGATACAACAAAGTAGGCTCAGGGTGGAGAGATAGCGCACTGGTTAAGAGCACTGGCTGCTCTTTCAGAGGACTGGGGTTCAATTTACAGCACCCACATGACAGCTCACCATCGTCTGTAACTCCAGTTCTAAGGAATCCAATACCCTCTTCTGTATTCTGTAAGTGCAAGTCACACATGTGGTACACAGACATGCGTGCAGGTAACATGCCCGGGCCCTGTTGAGTTCACAATACAACCCCATACTTTGAGTCTTGAGTAAGTCACAAGTTCACTTGATGCCTCAGTTTTCCCATGTGTGACAGAGATGCTAACTACTACCTCAGATGAAGTGTTTGACAGACCTGAGCCGCAGTGACTGCCACCACTACCCCCACAGCTGTCACTACAATTTTCCTTCCTCTACCAAGAGCCACGAACACAAAACCCAGAGGGAGGCACCTGTGTCGGGGAGAGCACCTGTGAGGGATGGCTACGCCTTGAGGAAAGGCTGGGAACGAAGAGCCAATTCCAGAATGCCCTGCTGGGTGGGGCATGAGCCCAGCACATACAGAGACTCTTTCCTGTCTTCTGGGAATGGCTGAGAGACAGGAGCCCTTCCCTTGATGCCTCGCTGATGACAGCAAAGGCAGTAATGAGTTGGAGGTCTTCCTAGCGGGGCTGCTGGTGAGGGGGCACCAGCCCTGGGAGGCAGAGGTTGGGAGAAGTGAGGTGAGAGATTTGTTCCTCCTGTCTCTGAGGAGCACATGGCCAGCAGGACTTCCCACAGTGCAGGCGTAGCAGTGGATATGTGCTGGAGTAGTGACTGAGAGTGGCTTGAGACTCAAAGTGACAGGGCTCTCCATCTTCAGGCCCAGGCTGGGTCACTCGCCCGGCTCAGTTCAGATCAAAGTCCTTTCGGGAAGACTCCATATCTGCCAGGGTCTGAGCCCTATGGAAGGCTGTCTAGAGCAGCAGGATAGAGGGGCTTGGGGGGCAGAGGTGTCAGCATGTAGCAGAGTCGCTCCAACGAGACCTGGGTTCTGAGGATGCTGAGCTGGGGGCTCTCAGGTCATCTGGTTAAAGTGACTGGCATCACGGAGAAGAGCCATGTGTTCAGCTGGAGGAGATTAACAACACCGAGGGGTCAGAGCGACCGTGTATGGACAGCTACCCCTGATTGGTTAGGGGTGGCACCTCAGAGGAGGTGACAGTTGAACTAAGAACGCGTGGTCCTGCATAATGGTATTCCAGGAAAACTGCAGGTGCAAAAGCTTGGAGGCAGGGCCGAGCCCAGCGTGATGGAGATCGGGAGTGCGGCAGCGGAAGGGACACGGCAGGGATGAGCCTCTGGCCACTCAATGCTGGCCACTGACGTGCTGGCCTCGCTCTGAATACCCGCACAGAACCTCAAATTCCTCACCTGGAAAACGGGTGGCATCTACAACCGATTATGAGGGTCAAGCCTATCCCTGGGAATCCAGGCAGGTGCCATGGGAACCTGAGCTGCTTCTGTCATTACTGGAAGGGAGGGGAGCCTAACAGACCCTCAGCGGCAACCAGGACACACAAATGAACTGCAGAGGCCCACTGAGTTAGGGGAAGGAGAAAGCAGAAGCAAAGAAAAGCACAAGAAGATTCATCCCTTCTGCCACTTGCTTGGAGGAGTGTGGCTTGCTGACATCCTTTTCTGTGTCACCCAGAGATGGACATGATGCTCAGCTTACGAGACAGGACACCAGAAGAATCCCAGGCTGAGGCTAACAAGGCAGGAGCCAAGGAGCTGTAACCTTGTACTGACGCAGGGCGAGAACTAAGGAAAGGATGGATGGCTGTGTGCATGCATGGGTGGGTACATAGATGCACGAAATGACTGGATGAATAGACGCATGCATGGGTGGGTGCACGGATGCACGCCTGGATGGGTGCTTAGATTTGTGCATGGGCAGATACATAGACACATGCACGGGTGGGTGCATGGATGCATGCATGGGTGGATGCACAGATGCATGCATGGAAGCGTGGGTGCATGGAACAATAGACAGAAAAGATGGACACCAACCAAGCAGCCAAGAGTCCGATATCTCACTAGTAGCCCCACCTCACGCTTCCTCAGGATCCATCATCTCTTTGGTCCCCAAACACTCAGTGGTACCTACTAGCACCCTCTTGTGTACCTGGCTGTTCTAGAACTGTTCCATGCATGGGGGATGCTTCCTCCCTAAAAGATCATCAGCACCCCCCCACCCAGGGTGACTTAGGGATCAAAAGCTTCTAGGAAAAGTGTCCTCTAATTGTTCCCTCCCACCTGTTGGTCTCTCACCAACCTCCTCCTACCGTCTGGCAGGTGGGGCCTCTGTGCCAGGTCCACCTGGCTATCACAGCAGCCCCACATGTCCTGCCCAGCAAATCTTGTATGTGTCCCAAAAGGTATTGCTGCAAGGCAGGGCTGCATCAGCCAGGACCATCTGCTCAGCCTGAGGAAGGGGTGGGGTCTGAGATATCACTTCATCTGGTGTGCAGCAGCCTGGAGCTGGGCGTCCTGCCAGGTGACCCCTGTGGGGCACCGAAGAGGGCCACGTCCTGGACCTCAAAGATTTCATATCAAGAGCAGGGTCAAACCTGGGTAGTCTCAAGTAAAGAGCCGTGTGGGTGGGAGGACAGGATTTACTGGCCTGTACAGGTTTCCAGGAGAGGCCATGGGTGCAGGGAGCTTGATGCCATGAACAGAGATGGGATGGCAAAAAACACCGTAGGAACAAACAAGGGGGATTCCAGAACTCCACCAGTTCTAGAACAGCCTAGGATCTACAAGTGCAGGAGATGAGGCTCAGGGTGAGGCAGTGTGAGAAGGGCCTGTGTCTTCCCTCCAGATGCACATGGGATACAGGGTTAGAAGGGACTTGAGGCAAGGTGGGGAAGCCTGTTCCTTTACACATCTAATTCTGGCTGTGGATACCAGAGCATCCAAGTCCCCGCCCACAGAACTCCAGCTTCCAAGACTTGCAAAAGCTTCTCTCAGTACAAAGAGAGCCCCTTCACAGGCAGGTCCTGTCCCCAGGGACAGCTGTAATAGTGACCAGTCATTGTAGGGCGAGATGTTGCACTCTGTCTTGGTCTGAACAGCTCTAATGGCTGAGTGGCTCTCCTGACACCACTCCTCACCTCATAGTGTCCTTCCAAACACCCTTTTCTCAAGCTAACCAGTGACAAGGCCACTATGAGCCCATCTCCTTGCAGACAGGAGAGGGAAGCCATCTCTACCTCTACTGTACTCTTCTGGCACCTGCACCTCAGACAGACTTTGCAGAGAGCGGCGAACACCCTCCCCTTCTCTCCTAATGGGTGCAGTTCTGAGGGTAAGGTATACCAGCCTCACATAGCCATTCAGCCTGTAGTGACCACTCTGTCCCTCCCCCTGGGAAGAAAGGCAGCCCTTCCCATGCCGTCTGAGTCTGAGATGGGATACTGGGAGCTGAGCCTGGCTCTCCTCAGATCTGACTACAGATCGGCATGGCTGTGGTGTGGCTCAGTTTCTGAGAACATTGCTGAATGTGGCTCTTCCCTACTTCTCCATGTGGGGAGAGGACTTGGGCAGAAGGCACAGGGGCAGACAAAGCATTTGCTGTACTCCCCCCATAACATCTGCCTGAGGAAGGCACTTGGACCTTAGTAGCCGTGAACTCCCATCCCCCAGTTTGAAAAATGTGCATGGTAGCCCCATCTACCTACAGCTTGCTGTGATGGTAAGCCCACCCTGGGAAACGGGAGGCTCCTACATCTCTTGGGTGGGACCTTCAGGATGGGCATTGCACGAGGACAACCATACAGCTAGCCCATTTTACTTATGGGGAAACAGAAGCACACAGTACTATTCCCACTCAATACAGCAGGCAGAGGAAGAGGAGGACATGGTCGTGAGCCCTAGCAGGGTCCAGGGATCTCTACATCACCAATTCCAGACATCCATATCTGATACCTGACTAGATCACTCCCAGGAAGTCTCCTCTCATCAAGGGCCACAGCCCTATCCTCAAATAATCCTGCTACAATCTCGTATCGCCTTCTTCCACTTTTTGAAATATATGTACTTCCTACCCAGGGCCTTCACACACCCTCTGCCTCAGCTTGGCCACTGTTGCCTGTTTGCACATTTAACTGCTAGCTCCAACTGTTACTGCCTTTCTGGACCCCTCCTTCAGAAAGCCTCGCCAACCTCTGTCCTCTGTGAAGTCCTTATCTTTGCCACAATGTCACTTTCAGTCTGTGAGTATCTGATGAGCCATCAAGGTCAGTGAACCAGGCCCTGTACTCTCACTTGAACCAACACATCTTTTCCACCTACTTTCCACAGAAGTGCAGCCAAGGGTGGCCTCTAGGCTGCTCCTATGCGGAACCACCCTTCCCTGGCTGCTTGGCCCAAATGGCCACTCCAGTCAGTCTGTACATAGCCCTGTAGAACACAGCTCTCCTGAATACAAGTTCTTCCTTACCTCCTCCCTTTATTTCTTTCTTCCTTCCTTCCTTCCTTTCCTCCCCGCTCCCCTACATCCTTTTGGAAATGGTCTCACTACACAGCCTTGGCTGCCCTGGAACTCTCCGTATAAACCAGGCTGGCCTTGAACACAGAGACATTTGTGTGGCTCTTACTCCTCAGTTCTGGGATTAATGGTGGATACCATCCCACCCAGCTCTAGGACATACTTCTAACAAGTGATCCACTCAGACGCCCTGAAGAGCAGATTGGAGGCCTTTCCCAAGGCAGGATAAGGATGAGTCTTTTCATTCTCCATGCAACCTACTGACACAGTACAGGTACCTGGGGTCCAGGCCCACGGAGGGGCAGGTAGTAGACACCAGAAACACCAAGCCCGTGGGGGAAGTCTCATGCTCAAATGTAGTTCCATCCCCTCACTCCTTTGAGCCTGGTCTGGGTATCCATCCAGTCCCCTTACTCCTCCTTTGCCTTGGTCACAAGTGCCTGTCTCTGTCTTCAAATTATCAGGCTCAAACGCCAGTCCCCTCACCCTCTGACTGTGTATCCTTGGAGTCTCTGTGAGTCTCAGGTTCTCATCTGTAAAATGGGAAGAGACCAGGACCATGGTAGCTCCTGGGGTTGCAGGTAGGGTCTAAGGGCTATATAATACACACAAAATCTTATTCGGGGGCTCAGCGACAACAGGAGCTGTTGTACCTTCTGCACAGTCACTTTTTACTCCTTCAGGGAAGTCAGGCCCCAGAGGAGGTCAGTCAGCCTCAGCCAGAGGCAAAACCCGTACCTCGGTGCTCCCTTTGGCTTGAGCCCTGAATCTCCCTCTGCTCCCTAGAGAGTCTGAGACACAGGCAGTACTCTGCCTCAGGCCTGGCCATCTGATGTCCACGGCATCCACACCTGCCTTCCAGCACCTCGCTCAGCCACTCAGCACCTCTGCTTGGCAGTTATATTCCACCCCCACCCGTGTGTGAGACAGAGCTAGAAGGAATTCTGAGAGGCCGGGAGGTGACAGATGTGATAAGCCTCCTCCTTGCTAGAGCCACCACCTCCCTGGGGAACAGTCACAACTTGGATAAGGAAGGAGGGGGAGGCAGCTGGCTAGTGCTGGGAATTCCTCTCTTCCTAATGGAGGCCATAAACTTATCCTTCATCCCAGCATTGGCTGCTAACTCGGATGCTCCCATCTGCCCCAGAAGAAATGAACCTGTCCCAGCCTGAAGACACCTGTAGGAAAAACATGGCCCAGGCCTCCAGATTCCCCTCTCCAGGGCAAAGTGATCCGTGTTTCCTCAGAAACCGAGTATGGACAAGAGGAAGGAGCTGAGACAGGCCGGCCTGGATGTGGGCTCTGCCATAGATGAAAGGAGAGCACAAAAGAGATGTGGCAAAGGGCTGGTGGAAACAGGCTGGTCACAGAAGGCACAGTATGGAGAGCAACGCTGGAGGCCCCTGCAGGAACGAAGGCATGGGTTGACATGGTGGGATGGTGCCCAGCGGTCAGGAGGCAGTTCAGGGCTACAGCCTTCTTCCTCCCACTGCTTGCCCTGTCCCCAAGCCAAACCACATTGATTGGAAGCTTAACAACATGGTGGGGGGAATGTAGACTTGGGCCACCAGATTCAAGCACTGGTTGAAGCTGAGAATAACAGAAGACTCGAAAACCATCCAAAAGACCCTGTCTGCTGGCCTCTGTCCCGCCATTCTTCCTCACAGGACCAAGCTCAAGCCCCAGATGGAGTCCAGGACCCAGCTCTGACACTCCTCATTAGTGCCCTATAAAGCAGGCAGCCCCTGACCCAGGGAGTCTAAAGCTACCAGTGTGTTACAGACTCTAGGGGTATCACTTTCCCATGCTAGAGACCCAAGGTTCCCCATGTGCAGCATGTAAAAATGGTACTTTTCCCCTCAGAGCTGACAGAAAGGTTAAAAGGTAAGAGTGTTGGAGTGTTCTTTCCCAGCCCCGGCCATAACCCCCCCCCCCTTTCATCAGGAAATACCTGCTACCTTCCCTGTTTCCAGGTGCTCTCCCTTCTACCCCAGGATCTTTGCACACAGGTTTTGGAACTTCTTCATGGCCTCCCCAACCTGTACCCTATAGCTGTTCTGGGCTCAGATGCCACCAGGAAGATACCCCCAGGAAGCCCTCTCTGGACCCCAGATGAACTCAAGGTCTAATATGTCTCCACCTCCAGAAATAACAAAGGCCATGAGGGGTAAGGAACCTGCCTTGGGGGTTGAGTTTGTCCATGGAAACCTCTGATTCACATCGTGGGGAGTGTTCCAAGAACAAGTAGCCCCTCAGTGTAAAATCAGAAACTTAAGAGCGACAAAGTCCCCTGCACCCACTTTGCAGATGAGAAAATTGAGTTCTAGAGCTAGGGCTGCCCTACTACTGTCGGAGAAGCAGCTCTGCTCCACTAGTTCCAGGCTCTGCCAGGTTGCCCACACTTTTGTGAGGGGGGCATCCCTCTCCCCTGGGGGAGCCCCACAGCACACCTGGGGGCTGTCTGGTCCTGTGGATCCCCCTGCCTGCCGGTGGCTGAAGGCTGGAGTAGCACCAGGCGCCCGACTGCACTACTGAGCCGGGCAGCTGGCAACAGCACAGTTCCGAACCAGCTGTTTGGATGACAAACTGCGTTCAAGCTTCATTAGGGTAATCACGGGCTCCCCTCCCGGCAGCGCTGCGGAGCGCGACTGTCAACCTGAACTAATCAAACCCGGCCCCAGGACACCCACCCGCCTGGCTGACAAGCCACTAAGCCTCGGAGCCACTTTGAGCAGCACGGCTCACTCGGAGGTGGTGGCAGGGCTGGGCCCTGGAGACAGACAGCCTGGGAGTCCTGCTGCATGCTCCCTGGGACCCCGAGAGCCTCAGAGCTGTCAGTACAGCTGGTTCTAACCACCACTTCTTTTGTTATAGTCAGAAACTGAGCTTAGGTGGCAAGACCGTACTGAGGGAGGGGTGAGGCCAGGCTCAAACCCAAGCTTGTGGATCCGTCATGCTTCCCCCCACTGCCTTTCTCCAGCTGGGGTTAGCTGAACGGCCTGAGCAAGTCCCTTTAGCCCTGCACCCCCAACAGACACTTGGGGACTCTGGTGACAAAAATGTGGAAGCTGTTTGCAAAGCAGTGGGACCAGTGCCCAAGCTGACACAGTGGTAGGAGCAGGTCCCTTCCCTCAAACCCCCACCCTGCTCAGCTGGGTGGCCCCTGGGCAGATGTCCCAGGCCAGAGTGACAGGTCTAGTTCCTTCATATGACAGCTGGGGAAACCAAGGCCCAGCAAGGGGGGCGGGGTTGGAGGTAGGAGGCCATGGTAGATAGATAGCAGGAAGTGTGGGCTGTTGAGACAGAGGACTGTCATTGATTCACACATTCACTCATTCATCCACCCGTTCACATGAGACAATGGGACCTCTGGGTTGGGCACTCAGTACTCGATGAATGAACAGATGCTCGCAAGGCTGAGAACATGAATGGATGCCTGGTGCTAGGGACTCAGCCGTGAACTCGGCAGACACTCGCCCTGCCTCCTGGAGTCTGTCTAGTGGGAACGGCCAAGCAACTGATAATTAATTACAAATGACACAAGCAACGAACTAGCTGGATAACAGCCACCAGGAGGGCCACTGCCTGGTCCGAGAAGGTCCAGCAGGCTCCCCAAGGGACCCTCAAAGGAAAGCTGGAGGCAGACGGGAACGGAGGAGGGCACTCAGCATGTGCAAAGGCCCAAAGATCAGAAGTAGCTTGGGGTTTTATTGGACAGAGGTCCGTCTATGTGGCGGGAGGGCAGCTATGGGTGTGAGAGCTGAAGTTTTAGTTGGAAGAGGAGGAGACTGGGTCTTCGTCATGAGGGTGGCAGGAGCCTCTGGAGATTTGGAAGCAGGGCTTGGGAGCTCTGAGTGCTGTAGAGAGAGAAGGTACCAGGGCTCAAACCCCAGCCCTACTGCTTTCTGAGCCAGCATTAGCTCAGACAGCTAGGATAGCCACCTCAGAAAGGGGGTTCCTGGGAATCCATGCAGATGTGGCACAGATGGGCAAAGTCAGCCTCTCCGGGTAGACATCAGGGTGCTGTGGACAGCAGGTGGGTGGTGACTGGGCGAGGAAGGCTGCAGGAGGTGCTTCCTGGGGCTGACAACCCCGAGGCCTGGACCTTCACATGAGTGACTATAGCTCTGTGCTTCAGATATACAGATCTTTCTGTGGTAAGTTAGGCCTCCAAAACACCATTGAGAACAGAAGTCGGCCTCCCTCCCTCCACCCTTCTCTGTGTTTGCAGGTGCAGGATCGAGACAGTGACAAGGTCTACCTGGCTGTGCACAGGGCTTAGGAAAATGCTGTGCCCGCACAAGCCTGGCTGCTCTGCCCTACTGCAAACATAGGTCACACCGAAGCATCACACAGGAGGCTGGGGGCATGGCTCAGTGGTAAAGTGCTTGCATAGCACGCATGGAGCATTGACTCCCATCAGCAGCACTGTAGACTGAGCGATGGCTTACACCTGTAATCCCAGCCCTCGGGAGCTAGAAACAGAGGATCAGGGGTTCAAGGTCATTTTCATAGTTCTAGGCCAGCTATGGATGTATCAGCCCCACCTCACTTCAAAAACAGACGAAGAAAATAATGCATGTATTGTCCCCATATGCTGGCCTTCTTGGTCTCCCAGTTTCTCAATCTGTTAGGGGCCAGTGATCTCCTTTTGCCTTAGAGGCCACGGGCACCACAGCAGCCATCCTGCCCCACGGCATGGCCCTGGGGACTGAAGGAACAGAACACACAGCTGTCCAGTCCAGTGTCCCTACATAAGGTAATTGCTGGGGGAGCAACTCAGTATCTGATGCCACACCCGCAGATGGCAAGCCGGATCCAAGCCTCCGAACGCCACCTTGAGGAATACCCAGCCTGCTTACCTACTGAGTCCTAGGCTCAGCCTGAGAGCCCCCCTGCAGGAGGAATACCCACCAGAAATGGTGGCTTCTTCATGGGATGAAGGTTTAGAGGAGTGCAGCCAGGTGTGAACGCTGCCTGGGCAAGGTGCTACAGATACGCCGCCGGGCAAAAAAGAGGCTCTGAGAGGCTCTGAGCCAGCTCCCATGGAGAGCTTGGAGGCACGGAGAGACTTATCCCTCCGTCACACCTGGAATATCTTACTCACGTTGGACGCCTCAGGAGGTCAGATGGTGCCTACACCACAATTCCAGCTGAGCTCAGCCCTCAGATCCTCATGGGGACCGGCCTTGGCATCAGAATCTTCAGCTCCGAGTGACAGAGGGAGAAACAGAGGCTCCAAAAGGCTTAATGTTCTAGGACTCCAGGAAGTAATTAGGTGGCTGGGATTCCCCCGTGGGCACCACGGGGCACAGCTCGGGCTCCCTGGTGGGACACCAATATGCTGTGTGGTTCTCCATTCCACCTGGGGCCACTCAGTCAATAAACACCCCCTAAATGCCACAGCAGTAGTGGTCCTGGACCTGGAGTGGCGACTATGGCTACAGGGAAGAGGGACTCTCACCAAAGACGGTTCTATCTGCCACTTACATTCAATGCCAAGAACCACAACAGTGGTGCTGGCTACAAACTACGGCCTGCACTGGAATGCCAGCTTGTTCCGTTTTCCCAGCAGCCCCATGGGGATTAGCTCTTGGCCCCAGGTTCTGCCCCATACCAAGGGCTGCAAGAGCCTGTTGGCAGCAGCTTGAGTGCTTACCCTCCTTCCTGATCATCTCAACAGAGGAACCTTACAGAGCTGCCAGGTGAGCCTGGATCCAAGACTCCATGCCTGTCCTGCCTTTCATGGCTGGCACAGCGCCTGGAGGTGCCCTACAGGTTTATGACTCACTCTGCTCTTGACTATGCTCCTAGGATGCGAGCTCTGTGGAGATGTTGGAGGACTATTACTCTCAAGGCTCTGCTCGCATCAGCTCAGCCCCAAAGATGCTGGCTCTGTGACGGCCCCCTCAGGGGTAAGAAGGGAGATAGAGAGAGTAAGTAGATGCCCCCCCTTTGTACGGTCTACCCTTACATCCCATGGCTCACACCTACTCTTCCCTCTAGTCTCGGAGAAAAGCCTCTAGTGGTGTCTCTGAACACACGTGCCTTCTCCAGCACAGCGCAGTTTTCCCACATAGCTCTGCTCCCGACACAAGACACACCTGT
Organism: Rattus norvegicus; assembly: GCF_021556685.1. Taxonomy (NCBI): domain Eukaryota; kingdom Metazoa; phylum Chordata; class Mammalia; order Rodentia; family Muridae; genus Rattus; species Rattus norvegicus. The sequence goes on from NC_141540.1 coordinate 123,669,841, forward strand.
ATGTGCTTGCTGGCCTTCTGCTGGCCCTTCACGCTGCCTCAGGAGCTTCCCCGAGGCCCAGGGCTGTATCTGCTCTGTGTACAAATGCCAGCCCACGGATGGTAGGAAACGGGGCCTCGGTATGCCTGTGGTGACTGAATCGGCTAAGCCAATGCTGCCTGACAAGAAGCTGTGGAACAGAGTGGGGGTAGCCATGACCCTGTCCCTGAGCAGAGTCAGATGGAATGAGGGAAGGATTCCACAGCAGAGGGAGAGGCCTGGTGAGAAGTGGGCTGTAGGACCTCAGGGGGCCTCAGTACACTCAGGGAGAAGGAAAGGCCGGCGGAGTCATGGAGGGGGTGGGAGTGAGCCCTTTGGGGTTCCAGCACTGAAGCAAAAGTTCCCAGAACTCAGACTGCTTCCCGGCTCACCTTCCCCACGACACATACCCCGACCATGCCAGCCATACAGGGCAATTCAGTGTCAGAGGGTCGGGTACCACTCTCCCTTATCTATGTCTACCCTCAGCTCTGGGAGGTGGCATCCCATCTACAGGCTGTGTGGCCTTAGTCCGTCCACTTGAGGCTTCTTGTAGCTGAGCCAAACAGATGGGCCAAAAAGAGAGAGCAGCTTGGGTGGGTGCCCTGCTGCAGAGTGGTAGGTCACAACCAGAAGCTGTGGCAAACATAGCCCAGCCAGGACCTGGTCAAGTGTAAGAACTGGCTGTGGCCAGTGTAGCCGTCAACCATGCCACACATGCTGGATCCATCTGGCAAAGCTGGCCTCCGGGCTCAGGTGGTTGGGTGGGAAAGGCCACAGTGGACAGACATGCTTGGCTCAAGATCCTCTGTTAGGATGATCTCAGCTTTAGCCACCAGGTCTAGAGGCTCCATAAGGTCCCACCCAGCTCAGACCGGCTCCAGGGTGGTGTCACCTGAGCCCAGGAGACATGACAGGCATTCCCCCACCTCCCCACACTTCATGGATAGTCTTAGCCTCCACCACGATGTGGACTTCCTCCTTCCTTCTCTGCCATGACGGATCCTCTATAAGACCTTTCTGGGCCCACAGCCTGGATAATCTGAGACCTTCACTTCCATGCACACCAAGCTCCAGCCGCACTGGCCTTTCGTGCCCGGACAGATAACACTCAGCCCACCACAGAACCTTCCTCTCTCTATCTCAGGGTTCTTTCTCCCTCCCCCAGCTCTCTGTCTCCATGCTAGGCACTTCAGACCCCAACTCAAATACCTCCCCTTGGAAAGGCCCCTCCAGAGCATCCTAGCCAGTGGTACTACCTATGAGCCCAGAGCAACATGTATCGCAGTCACATGACTGCCTCCCACGTGCCTTCCTCCTTGCTGCTGTCTGTGAACTCTTAATTCTGCAGCCACAGCCTGAATGATACTGTGCAAACCAAGCAGTCTCCAAGGAAGAGTCAGAGCTGACCATTCAGAGGCCCTGCTCCCCCTCCTCTGAGATACCACAGCTTTAGGACCATGGCCCCTGAGCTCTGGCCCTGGACACTTCTCCAGCCCTGGAGTAGAGACTCTCCTTCCGATTGGCCTGCCTGTGGACTCCTCTAAGTCCCTGCACCATATTCCCACTCAACCCCTCCCTGACACCTCCTCTGACCTGTGTCCTGTTCTTGCCACCAGTCCTTCCCACAATGCTGTGCGCACCTTCTCTTCGGCATCAGCCCCCACACCATACCTCCCTTCCTGTTACTTCTGCTCATAACCCCAGGCTCTCATGGTCAGTACCTGTTGTCCCCTGCCTTTCACACCTCCAACCCTTTACTCCAGCTGGGCTTTCCCCCTAAGTTCTCTTCTCCTTCGTCGATGGGCAAACTCTTGCTCATCCCCCGAAACCCAACTTGGAAATGCCATATTTTGGTGAAAACCCTTCCTGAGTTTTCTCCTGCACCCGTCAGGATTTTATCAGTGGTAAGAGAAAGAAACACCAAACAGCTCCACTAAGAAAGGGCACGCATCGGTTTATGGAACTGACAATCCCAAGGTGGCTTCAGGTGCCACTGGATATAGAGGCCCAAAATAATGGCCTCTATGTGTCTCGGACATGTCTAACCTTCTTACAGGTTCTCCACCCTCAGAGTACTTGTGGGAGAGAATGGCTGGCAGCCTCACCTTCACATTCAACAGGCTTCAGCAAGCATAGGCAAGTCAAAGGCAAAGTGGGCCGGCGGTGGGTCCCGGGACACGCAGATCCATGTGAAAATACAGGAAGGCCTGTGGTTAGACTAGCAAAGAAGGGACATGTGCCCATTTCCCAGGCAGTCACTGAGGCCAGAGGAGTGGTCTCATGTTCACCCTGTGGGTCGGGGAGGAGGCCTTCAGGATGCTCCACACCCACACGTGCCCTGTGTTGCATGACCTGCAGTGCCCAAGTAAGTCCATCTCCCTCACAGCTGGTCCCTCACCGCCCACTCTGGTAACAGTCCCAGCAGAAGGACCGAGACACCTGATCAGAGATCTGCTGTGCAGAGGAGGCCTGCACATGTGGAGTACAGTAACGGGTTAACTGGCACCCCTGCCAGGCAGCAGATCTGCATTCTCACGGAGGCCTCAGGGGGACACAAAGCTGACATGGCAACGAGGGGAGTCAGAAGGGAGGTGCCTAGGGGGCTCCCCGGGCACAGCACGGCCCCAGCAACCCAGCTGCGGGGGGCTGCTCAGCCAATCCCAGAGAGCTGGAGTGGAAGGGTTGGGGAAATAATTACCGAGGAGGCTGGGAGGGAGGCGGGGAGGCTGGCGAGAGGCTTAATGAAACTGCTAACGCATTAGTGATTCCTGCCTGCTCGGAAAGGCGGAGGCAGACAGCCATGTTGCCAGCTCCTGCAAGGAAGCTGCCAGGCGGGACTGGCTGGGCACGCACAGGCGGTAACAATAGGACCCTCTGCACCACCGTCTTTCCACACGTGACTTTCAAAGGGCAATCTTAATATATTACCGTTGAAATGACAGTGTCCTCCAGCGCGTATGTGATTGGGCTGGAGTCCATTCAGCAGACGCACAGAGGAAAGGATTCAGGTCAAACACAACTAGACAGCTAAGGGCTGGTGAGAATTGGCTGTCTGGTCCCATTTTCCAGATAGGAAGCTGGGAACCCTGGAAGTCCTCATAGGGAGCCAGGAAGGTTCCAGAAACCCCCCAGCTCTCTAAGCTCTTCTCACCACTCCCATGTATTTGTAGTCTCAGAAAACTCTGCAGGGACAGGTAGACAACACAGTCCCATGAAAGATGCCCCAAAGAGTCAAGAGCAAAGCCACAAAGCAAAGGCCTCTCGGGGTTACCAAGAGCACTCAGGGTTCTCTTCCCACAAGATGGGCATTTAACAGTGATCTATACTATGGCATCTCCATCTATGACACCTCAGGTCTTCCGATGAGAAAGGAGGCACAGAGATGTTAAGTGCTATGCCCCAGGATGGCTACAGGGCCATGATCCAAGAACAGGTGTTTCAGATCCTCAAACTGTGGACGTTTGTTCCAACATTCCACAGGGTGCAGAGGGTGCTAAGTATCCCCCAGCTGGCAGCTAGAAAGATGTAAAGGTTCAGACAAGCCACCCCCCCCCACTTCTCCAGAGTGCTGTCAATAGCCAAGTACACAAGAGCCATTGGGGAAGCAGCCTGAAGCCAGCAATGACCACAAAAACCAGTGCCTTTTCCGCTCTGCTCTGCCCTGAGTTAGTGTGACTCCTTGACTGCAGGACCAGGAAACAGGGACACAGAGGCTTGGAGGGACAAAACTACACACCTTGGAAAGTGACCCTCAGAAACTGAACATGGAGGTGCTCACTTGTCATCCTATGGAGGCGGGAGGATCAGAAAGGGGTTCAAACCCACCATCTACTATGTAGTACCAAGGTAGCCTGTGATAGGAGACTGTGTCTCTGTGGGCCCCTCACTGGTGGGAGCCCGCCCATCCGACAGGAAGGGTTTCCTCTGGTGTTCACCTTACAAACCAAGGAGGTACAGACCTGAGGCCAGTGATCTCAGCTAAGAGACACTGGGCAGGAGGTGTGTTCTTCAAGAACTCAAGGAAATGTGAACTCAGAGGGCTGCCCATCCGTTGGATAGGCAGTCAGGTCTAAAGGCCAGGCAGGCCAGGAACTCAGTGACTAGGTGATTTCCCCGTATCAAAATCTGGTCTAAACAAGGTCTGTGTGAGAAAGCAGGGCCATCTCTGCCTCAATAGTGCCTTTAGAACCTTCCAGGCAGCCTTCTGCCTAGGGAGGCTCTCTGCAGGGTACCAGCTGTTCATGAGCCTGATTATTTGTTCCTGGGTCTGTTTCTCCAGAGGAGTGTCAAAGGGTAAGGCTACCACTGTGGGGATAAGACCCTGGGACAGAAGCTTCTTCTGGACAAGTGACGGGGGCGGGGGGGCGACACCAGAGAGAGACAGACATGCATACACACACACACACACACACACACACACACACACGCAGAAAGAGAGAGAGAGAGAGAGAGAGAGAGAGAGAGAGAGACTGATGCACACTCACACACATAAGAGAAAGAGATAGACAGAAAGCAGAGGGGGAGGGAGGGGGAGAGAGCAGAGGGAGGGGGGAGAGAAGGAGAGGGAGGGAGGAGAGGGAGAGAGGGAAAGAGAGAGGGAGAGAGGGAGAGGGAGGAGAGGGAGAGAGAGAGGGACAGGGACAGGGAGAGGGAGAGGGAGAGGAAGAGAGGGAGAGGGAAAGGGAGAGGGAGAGGAAGAGAGGGAGAGGGAAAGGGAGAGGGACAGGGACAGGGAGAGGGAGAGGGACAGGGACAGAGAGAGGGAGAGGGACAGAGAGAGGGAGAGGGAGAATATAATGGACAATCCAATGCTCCCACCTGCTGCTGCTGCCATGCCCCAGGGTCTTCTGCTCAGGGATCAGACTCAGCTCCTGATCACTGAAAGACCTCTTATGGCTAGAAACTATCCCTGGTCCTCAGCAATTGTCAAACAAGGAAACTGAGGCTTAAGGGGCTGGGGATTTAGCTCAGTGGTAGAGCGCTTACCTAGGAAGGGCAAGGCCCTGGGTTCGATCCCCAGCTCCGAAAAAAAAAAAAAAAAAAAAAAAAACCAAAAAAAAAAAAAAAAAAAAAAGGAAAGCGAAGGAAACTGAGGCTTACCCGGCCCTGGACCTCACAGGACTCAAACCCACACAGCCTGGCCCTCAGGCACGCCTCCGCACAGGACTCTGTCATCTGATCCCCATCCCCCACCGCCTCCCCAGGGGACAATCAGACAAGGACCCTCAAGTGACCTCAAGGACCCTCAAGCCGTGTAAGGCCCAGACCAAGGCCAGAGTCTCCAGAACATACAAGACCTCAAACTCAGATGGCTCCTCCAATCCCTCATCACCTCTTCCACACGCCGAAGCCGCCTCCCTCCCCATCGTCAACGCAATAAAGAAGGGGGAGGGGAGAGGAAAGTGGAGGGGAGAGGAAAGGAGGGGAGCGCCCCACAGCCCGCAGCGGGCTCCTTTCTGGTCAGGGGAAAAGCCTCTAATGAATGCCCTTCGATGCCGCTGAGCTGGCGGTGTCAGCCTGGGAGCCCCACTGAGCTGCGGGCCGCGCATCTCTGCCCCCAATTAGCACTCAGGTCCTCCATCAAAGCGTGTGCCTGCTGCCAGAGGCAGAGGCCACAGGGACGGCCCCTCCGGCAGTGGGAGGAGGCCGGGGCTCTCTAGCAGGCCCTGGCCTCTGCCCCTCGCCTTTTGGTTGGGGGGGGGGTCCTAGCCACCACCACCTCTCTCCCTCTCCAATCAGCCAGCTCAGGGCAGACGCCGTCACCCCGGGGGACGCGCTAATGAAGATGGCCGACATTAATCTCTTCCCTCTCCCGACAGGTCAATTTATAGTTCCATGGGGAGCCCTGGCTCCCAGCCAGAGGGCCTGACATAACTCTCCCTGCTCCTGAGGAGGACATGGGGGGGGGGCTTTGATAGGCAGAGGGAGCTGGTGGTCCCTGGAATAGGACTTCAGTCTAAGTATCCACCATTACCACCCTCAGCAAATACAGGTGGCAGAGAACCAGGAGGGCACCTGACCTGCAGGGCTGAGGGTGATTGGCAGCCAAATCGATTCCTGGTCCTCAGTTGGGTGCCCTCCTCAGCAGGGGCCCTGCCCCCTAAAAGAGACAGGCTTTCTGCACTTCAGTGATCATCTAGAAGTGTGGGGTTCTCTCTGCTCTTGCTCAAATGCAATCCTCAGAAACCACGAAGCAGGCGCGAAGTCTGGCCCTGAGAGACCCTGGAGACCCATCAACCTAGTCTCCTGGAGCTCCCAGGCTGCTGGAGGAGATGGGCTTGGAAGGGCACTACCACTCTAAGTGCCCTAAAGGAAGGAGTTGCCAAGAGTTAGGAGTGCCTTTGGGAGGGGGCGCATACTCCACTACCTGATGGAAGAGGAATGGCGTTGGGGTGGGGCAGGGCGAGACACAGTTGGGTGCTGAGGCTTAAGGGGTGCTCTGCTCTTGGGCGGGGGGGGGGGGGACCCAAGAGCAGAGGACAACTGGCCCACGGGGCTTTATGTTGGTAGTATGCAGAAGAAGCTGAGAAGCCCAGCCTCAGGGCACTCTCCAGAGTTTGGCCTAGTTTAGATTTGTGGACAGCTGAGTTCAGTCCGCCTGCTCAGAGTTGCCATTTAGAAGACAGCCTGGGAATGGTATCCCAGGCAGATAGTCGTGTAAGGGAGGAAAGGCAGGGATATCTGGATTATAGGGGAAAGGACAGATGTCTTGGGGCAGAACAGAACGTCACAGAGGACTGAATGGAGAAGCAGTTACCCGGGTGTCTGGCAGGCTAGGGTCCTGAGGTCTCCAGTTTGGGTACTGGGTGGGGAAAGGTTACAGGCCTGGAATAGGTAAGGAATTGGGCCAGGGAATCTTCCAGCAGGCCCCAAATGCCAGACCTGGGCTTGGGACAGACCAGGACCTACAGAGTGTCTCCAGGTCCAACTGTGCACAGCATGAGACTTCTGCTTTTGGAGTAGGTCACTTCCCAGGAGCAGGGAAACCAGAGAGGAGGATTCAGTATGGGAATATGAGGCTCTGGTAAGGGCAGGTGTGGAGGGCCCAGAGGTACCTCCCAGTTCAGTGCTGCTCAGGGCTGTCCTGCTGGAAGCACAAGATCTGGCTGCCCCACCTCCCCAGTCTCTGAGGCTGCCACTAGTCCTGCACTGACTAGGTATTATGTGACCTGCCCAGAGGATGCCCTTCCCCCTAAGTCCTCGCCCCCCCACCTCCTCCCCTTTCTGCATCTAATCCCCCTGCCACCCTGGGGGCGTCCCCTATTCCCTAGGCTGGAGACCTCAGGTTAGGCACAGTTAGAAGGAACCAGGGTCCCACTGACCCCAAAGCAAACTGTCATGTAGAAGAGAAAGAACAAGGCCTAAATAAAGGGCCCAGACGCTTACAGTGGCTGCATTATGGTGGTGGGACAATGGATGATATTTTTTCCCCTTCTTTTTGACAATGAAATATTCATACGCTCACTCTATATTGCCTGTGTGTGCCTGGAGGGGGCTGCTGTAGCTTTGGTGTCAAGCAACCGTGGGGTCAAATCCTGGCTCGTCCAGCTCTTTACTGGGGATCAAGGGCCAGCTATCTGCCCCTTTGGCCTCCGTTTTCTCATCCGTACAATGGGGACGAACCGCTCTCACTCCAGCCCATCGCGCGCACAGTAGGCACGCAGCTAACTAAGTGCGGGCCTCGGAGCATCACACCCCCGCGTCGTCGCCACCTGTCCAGCCTCCAGAGGGAACTCGGGACGCCCCCACGTGCCAGACGCTGGCGCTGGGCGGGCGCCGGGCGCCCCCCTCCCGCCTCCCCGCCGCGCCCCGTTGCCCGCTTACCCTGGCGGCCGGAGGGCCGGCATCGGTCCCGCAGGAGAGCCCGGGCAACGGGGCCGGGCTCCGGAGCGCGGGCCGCGGGCGCGGGCAGGGCGCGCGGGGGCGCGGGCCGCGCGCTCCGGGCCGTGCGCCCCGCGGCCGCCGCGTCCTCGCCTCCAGCGCGGGCCCCCGCGCGCCCCGGCCGGCCCGGGGGCAGGCCCTGCGCAGCGCCGCGCGGGTGGGGGCGGGCCTCGCGGGCCCTGGAAAGGCGCCCGGGCGGGCGGCGCGGGGCTCCCGGCGGGGCGCGGGCGGCGCCGCTGCGGTGGCCCCGCGGCTGAGTGGTGGGGCGCGATTTACTGGCTGCAATTCCCGGCGCCCCTCGATGGCACTTAAGAGAGACCGGGAGGGAGCCGGGGAGAGCGGGCGGAGGGCGGGCGGAGGAGGGGCGGCGGGCGCCGTGCGCCGGCGGGGGAGGGGCGCGGGCGGGGGCGGGCGGGCGGGAGGTGGGGAGAGGCCCGGATGGAGGCGGCGGGCGGCCGCGGCGCGCAGGGCTGGGGGGGGGCGCTCCACCCCCGCCCACCCGCGCCCAGCCCCCCGCGCGTCGGCGCCGCTGGAGGGGGGACCCGCCCCCTGCAGTGCCCCACCTTCTACCGGGCAGCTCCACCCGGTGCCCCCATCACCACCGCAACCAAAGAGCAGAAACTCTTGGCCCACGCACCAAATCCAGCCTGAAGCCATGCTTGGTTTGACGCGGTGGTTGTTGGTTTTTCGGAGATTTTTTTGTTGTTGTTGTTTTTAATTAGAATTAATTCCCATCATTTAAAAATGGAAGCTTTTCTCATAAAAAATCCACACATCTACGCAGTTAAGAAAAGAGAAGCCTGGGGCAGATGCCTCTCCATCCTGCAGTGTCTCTTGGCAGAGGTCTGGGCAGACACTGGCCTGCAGCTGTCCTCAGTCCCCACTAGGCCCACCTGCCGGTCCCTTAGCCAAACACTCCAGTCAACCTGCAAATCCCCGAACCCTTGCAGACCCTCCCTGTAGGATGCCCATCCCGTTTAAGGCCTTCTATAAAGACTCCATACTGCTGACAGGCCCTCCCAGTGCCCACAGGACCCCCAGGGGATGGTGGTGCCTGCCCTGCCTGCCTTCTTCCTCACAGGCTGGCATCACTGTCTCTGTGGCTGCCTGTCACCACAGGGCTGCTGCTCGCTGGCTGGATTGTACCTCCATCCTGGCTCTAGGCCTAGCCCACAGTAGGCACTCGGTAAGTGTTGGCTGAGCCGCAACCTAAGAATGGCCGGGATTGAAATTCCAGGAGGCTGCCTGGGCCGTGGCGGGCCCAGGGCACCGGTCCCTGCAGCTGATGTTCATTTTTAAAGCCCCAAATGCTCATTCGGGGGCCGCTCTCACCAACCAAGAAAGCTAATGATTTCCATGCTTCATTTTTTTTCTCTACCTTAATCCCACTGCCAATGCTTCTGGGTCTCTACTGCTGCCCTCAAACTGGCATTCAGTCTCTCTCAGAAGGTTCACCGCAGCTGGAGAATGCCCAGGACCATCTGGGAAGGCCCAGCTGTGCCATCCCAGCCTGTAGGAGGCCACTTCCAGGCCTCGGGATCACAGGATCTGAGCGCAGCACTAGCTGATGTCTCTGGAGAAAACCTGAGCAGCAGGAGCGCATAGATCCAGACCAGCCACGGTCTGTAGAGTCCCCTAGGCAGGTGTCTTTGGCTCCTTTATTCTGCCACTTCTGAGCAGAGAGGAGTAGTTGCAAAGAGCCTACCAAGAACCTGCTCCTTTCCAGTCAACCAGACACAGGTTTTCTAGAAATATGTCACAAACCCACTACCACAAGGGTGTCATTTTGCAGGAATAAAACAGGTGAGACAGGGTACTCTCAAGATCACAAGGCTGGTAGAACACTATGCCAGGAGCCTTTATCCCCCCTGCTGCCCTGCATCCTCACTCCCTCACCCCTGCGAGAGTGCACACACACACACACACACACACACACACGCACGCACGCACGCACGCACACACACACACACCAGAGTATTCAGCCAGCAAAGGAAGTAAAGACCTCCCTGAGGGCTGGATCTAGAACTACATCCCTGGGAGTTGGGGCTGTCTGTGATGGAGGACAGATTGGAACCCAGACAGGTCTTCCCCGTGGAGCCATACGCAACCCAGGCAAATGCTCAAGGTGCTGCCCCAACCTCCCAACCAATCCCTGGACACAGGAGCTCTGTGGGGACCTTCCTCCATGAGGGGACCAAGAAGCAAGCCTGGCTCATCAGCCAGCAGTCGGGCACAGCTCACAAAACCTCTTCTTGAGCATGACTGTGAGTGCTGCCTGGGGAACAGCCTCTCAGGGAGAGAAAAAGCCCCTGTGGTTTTTAGAAGCATCAAGCAAGACAGCAGGCTGCCAGGGAGGAGGAGAGCAGGAGGCCAAATGCTCAGGCTCAGAGATGGGCCACCCTGGATCTAAACACGGATCTCCCAACCTCCCAGTTGTGACTGACTGGTTCAGGGTCTCCGTTGCTTTCCCTCTTGAAATGCGTAGATGCCAATCATAAGCCCAATTTACTTAAGTGATCATAATGAGCCTGTCATGGGACAATGCATGTAAAGCCCTCAGCACAACTGGGTAAAGCTCAAGACTTGGCAAAGGGAGCAGTTAGAAGCATGGGCCAGCCAGCGTTCCCAGTCCACAACCAGTGTAGCATTGGGTAAGTCACTGGCCCTTACTGGGCCTCAGTGGTCCTGTCTGTAAATGAGGTTATCAGCGACACTCCCCACCATAGCAGGTGGTGTAGAGATTAAATTCAGGTAACTCAGGGCCTGTGTTTAGAATAGCACCAAGCAGTAGTAACACCCACTAGCATTCCTTTGCCTGCTGTTACTCAGTCCCAACTTCAATGAGACTTTCCTACTGTCCCCATGAGACCACGAGGCTTTGTGTGGAAATTAGAATGTAGTAACTGTTCAAATTCCACATGGGCAGGTTGAGATTTCTGAGCAGGTTTCGGGAGCATGGCCGCATGCACAGTGGCTGACTGTCAGCTGCTCTAGTATTCAAGTGCCCATCTCTCCTTCAGTATAGATCAGGCTCACCTCCTGGACTTTACTGTATCTGCTCTGAAGCAGGGGGATGTCCCTTTTGGACATTGTAGGTGTTATGGCTAAGGCTTGGTCTATATTGAAAGAAAGATGGGAACTTGAATACCAGAGCGGTTGCAGACAGGTCTCTCTTGTCCAGCCTTGAACCACGTGGACAGCTCCTGCGTGTATATCTGGGAGCCCCCCAAGGGTGTCTAGGCTGCCGACGTTAGTAGTAGGTATTAGCTCTAATTGGGAGATCAGCTAGTCCTCTGATGACTCAGAATTGTTCTGGAGACCATGGAAGGGGTACCACCTGGAAAGAGGAAAGCAGAAACTCCATAGGGGGCTCTCTTGACCTCCCTGGACTCATTGTCCTCAATTTTCCAGTTTTCCTGGCTCCTGGATCCAACTCCTTTTTAAAGATTTATTTATTTTCGTGTGCATTGGTCTTCTGCCTGCATGTCTATGTGAGTTCTCTGCCAGGTTCTCTGGAACTGGAATTACAGACTGTTGTGAGCTGCCATGTGGTTGCTGGAACTTGAACTCAGGTCCTCTGGAAGAGCAACAAGTATTCTTAAACCACTGAGCCATCTCTCCAGCCCATTTTACTCTCTCTATAGTAACAATCTTTTATTTATAGCATTCATTATTGAACTGTGTATCATCCACTTCCACCCTCCTTCCCCCCAAATCCAGGAGTATAAGGGTTCAGGTCTTCCTCTCTTTTTGTTATTTGGGGTTCATTTGACACAGGGTCTTATGTCTCCCAGGTTGGCCTTGAACTTGCTCTGTTGACAAAGATGACTTTGAACTCTTCCTCCCCCTGCCTCTGCCTCCCAAGTTCTGGAATTACAGAGGTAGGCCACTATGCCTAACTTCAGTGTGTCTTTATTCCTGCTATACTAATGGTACCCTACAGTGTGCAGAACAGTGCCAAGCACATAGTAGGTGCTCATGATACTTGTAATGGAATAAGACTCTCCAGCTAGGGCCTGGAGAGATGGCTTAGCGGTTAAGAGCACATGCTGCTCTTACACATGATCAAGATTCACTTCCTCGGACTGGGTAGCTCGCAATTGTGTTGAACTCCAATTCCAGGGCATCTGATACCCTCTTGTGGCCTCTGGGGCACCTACACCCACCTCGTGCACATACACTTCAGGCAAGCGTGCCATGTGCATACACACACACACACACACACACATACACACACACACACGCACACACGCACACACGCACATAAAGTAAAACCTAGTAACTCTTAAAACAATCCTCAGGTGGTGATGTTAAGTGTGCAGGGTGGGATGGCGATGCTCCATTGCCTGTGTGCAGCTCCCCTTCCTAGGAGACAGCCCATTTGCGCTGTTAACTCAACTCCCAACCCCCACCCTGCAGCAGTAGAACTGAGGAGGGGACCTAGGGTCTTCCTTGCCACTCAGCAGTCAGGCAGTCACTCCTCCGTGCAACAGGGCTTCTTGGGCCAGCGGGGTAACTTGGGCAGTTTTCTGGCTCACCGCTCATTCTATGGCTGTCTGGTGACACAGAGAGACTCCCGCAAGCCTAAGGCTCCGTCAGACATAGCCTAGAATTCCCCCTTCTAGAGCCTAGGAGGATCTCTCCAGCCCACCCACCCCTCTAAACTGGAGGGGCTTCTCAGCTAAGCCCCAGGATGTCATGTGGGGGCTGAGCTCCCCGCCCCTCGCGTGCACATGGCACTCCCCCGCTACAGTTTACAAAGTGCGTTCACAGACATTATCACGTCGGCTCCTAAACGCCCCCTAAAAACCACAATAAATCTCTCGCTCTGGCTCCGGAGCCCACCGGCTGCCGCGTAATCACTGAGCAGAGAGGCCTCAGGGCCCAGAGTCTGCCAAAGCCTTCTCGGCGCCAGCAGGGGCAGAGGGGGATCCACGTGGGCGGGTGGCAGGTGGCGGGTGGCAGGCCCAGCTGGGGCGCTGCGGGAGAGAGGAGCAAGCCCGAGGCCCAATCCTACAAAAGCAGAATGTGCTGTCTCAACCCAGAAGTTCTCTTGGGAGAGGGGCCAGCAGCCTCAGGATCTGGAGGACAGAGGCTCGGTGGACCGAGGGGCCAGGAAACACTACAGGAGACCTGGAGGCTTAGCTCTTGGGAGCATCACTGGGAAATGTAGCGGAGCCATAAAAATTGTTCTGTTGGGAAGCCAGGGTTATTTGGCCTCAGCTGGTTCTACTCTCGCCCTCTACTTTTCCCACCCCCCAGATAGCTGTCCTCAGTGTGACTCTGTGGCTGGTTGTAGGGTCCTCTTAGCAGATCACCCCAAGGACAGGAGTACCCTTCCATGCTGCTCTCTGCCTGGGACTTTCTGCTGCCCTTTTAAACTCCTAGCCTTCCTCGAAGGACAATTCAGAGCTCTCTATTGGTAGACCCCTCTTCAAACTCCAGAGGTGGCTCCTCGGACCCCTAGCTGCACCTGAGTCCCCCTGCTTGAATCCAGTCTCCTTTCCACTCAGTTCCTTGTGCCCAGAGGACAGCAACTGTGTCATCCTGCAGTGAAATGACCCAGAGATCACAGAAAGAATACCTACTGATGAGCCACAGAACCTCGGCCATGACGCCTGGGACAGTCAGCCCCAAGTGATGATAACCCACAGACAGAGGCAGTAAGGTCCTGTGTTTACAGCTGGGCTTCTAGCCCTGAGTAACCACAAAGGGGGGAAAAATCTCCCAAATGCCTGGGAAGAATCAGCCAGTGGCTGTGGTCAGGATTTTGTTTTTTTTACATCTCCCAGGGTTCTCAAAGTTAGAGAAGCTCAGCTTACAAGCTGTGGAAAGTTCAGGAAAGTTTAACTAAGCAAAGAGAGGGAGGGCCTGACCCACCCAGCTTCGGCTGCCCTTGGCAGGCTTCCTTCCTGGGCCTCCTCTCTTCTTGGTGACCACCTCCTGGGAGGCCTTGGCCTTGGCCTCTGGGCTGTGGGGGAGGCAGCTGACCTAACAGAGTGGTGGCTGTGGTGTCACGGCAGGCAGAGAGCAGGTGGCATCGGCTCTGAGGCCTCCTGAAAGGAGGCGGTTTCTCCTGTCCCCAGCCTTCACAGGCCTGGGGGATCAGGACACTGTAGCCCTGGAAGTCTTAGCCAGGAGATATCTGAGGTAGAAGCAGGGAAACTAGAGAGGCTCATGGGGGTGGGGCAGTTGTCCATATTCCCAGAAAAGACCTCTGAGTCCACACCCTACAGGCTCCAGTACCAGTTCCGATGACCTGGCCGCTGGGCCTGACACCCCAGCTCCTTTCCCCTAGTAAGGACCTGCATTCAGAAATACACAAATACACAAATCCCTACAGCACTTGGAAAAGGGTGTCAGCCCACTTTTATAACCAGCCAGAAGTCGGCATAGATCTTTCTCCAAAGAAGACATGCAAATCAGTGCTGGCGATGTAACTTGGAAGGTAGAGTGCAGCCTAAGACGGACAAAGCTCTGGGTGAGCTCCTCAGTAGTGCGGCACACTCTTGGAATCTGGGCACTCAGGAGGTGGAGGCAGGAGGATGGAAAGTTCAAGGTCACGCAGAGGTGGCTCTTTGGGTAAGGTACTTGCTAACAATCTTGAGAACGTGGGTTCAAGCCCTTGAACCAACATGACAGAAGATGAGAACCAATTTTCTGCAAGCTCAGCAAGCTCAAGTTGTCCTCTGATCTTTACAGGCATTGCAGCACCACACACATACATACACACATACTCACACACATACTCACACACACATACACACACTCACACACACTCACAAACACATACACACACTCACACACACTCACACACACATGCACACACATGCACACATTCACACTCACACATACACGCACTCACATACATGCTCACACACATACGCACACATACACACACTCACACATTTACACACTCTCACACACACATGCACACACTCACACTCACACATACACGCACTCACATACATGCTCACACACATACACACATACTCACACACACTCACACTTACATATACACACTCTCACACACACTCACAAACACATATGCACACTCACACACATATGCACACTCACACACATACACACACTCACACACAAGACACACACATACTCACACACACTCACACTTACATATACACACTCTCACACACACTCACAAACACATATGCACACTCACACACATATGCACACTCACACACATACACACACTCACACACAAGACACACACATACTCACACACACTCACACTTACATATACACACTCTCACACACTCACAAACACATATGTACACTCACACACACATATGCACACTCACACACATACACACACTCACACACAAGACACACACATATGCACACTCACACACATACACACACTCACACACAAGACACACACATACACACACTCACACACAAGACACACACATACACACACTCACACACACTCACAAACACATACACACACTCACACACATACACACACTCACACTCACACACGCACTCACATACATGCTCACACACATACACACACATACTCACACACTCACACTTACATATACACACTCACACACACTCACAAACACATATGCACACTCACACATATGCACACTCACACATATACACACACTCACACACAAGACACACACATACTCACACACCATATACACACAGTCACACACACTCACAAACACATACACACACTCACACACATATACATACACACTCACACACAAGACACACACATACTCACACACCATACACACACTCACACACACTCACAAACACATACACACACTCACACACATATACACACACACTCACACACAAGACACACACATACTCACACACCATACACAGACACACACTCACACACTCACAAACACATACACACTCACACACAGACACACACATACTCACACACATTCACACTTACATATACACACACTCACATACACACAATCACACATACACACACTCACACATACTCACACTCACACACTCACAAACACATACGCACACTCACAGACACACACATACACACACTCACAAACACATATGCACACTCACACACATACACACACTTACACACAAAACACATACATACTCACACACCATACACAGACACAGACACACACACACACATAGACATGGACAGGAACACAAACACAAAAATAATGAATGTAAAATTTTTAAACATTCAAGGTCATCCTTAGCTACATACCAAGTTGGAGGCCAACCTTGTCTGATTTTTAAAAAAGAAGATATACGAATACATCATTAGTGATTGATCAAAATACAGGGAAACATCATTCCACACCCACTGGGATGCTGGCTGTTATCACGTTATCAAGGAAGATGGGAAATAATAAGTGCTGGTGGGCATGCGGGAAAACCAGAATCTTTGTGCTCTGATGCTGGGAGTGAAAAATGGTGCAGCCACCAAGAATAGTATACTACAACACCTAACTAGTCATATACACCCAAAGAAGCAAAAGTACAGCCAGGCGTGGTGGCACACATTTGTAATCCCAGCACTCGGGACAAGGGATCAATTGTTGAAGCCAGTCAGGCTACATAGTGAGATCCCAGAGTGTTAGGTAAAACTCTGTCCCCTTAAGCATGCTGACCTGAATTTAAAACCCCAGTGCAGCCAGACACAACAGCATGCACCTGACATCCTTGTCCTCCAACGATGAGATGAGAAGTGGAGACGGGAGCACTCCCGGAAGCTAACAAGGCCAGGTAGCCTAGCCTACACAGTGGCCAACAACAAGAGAGCCTGCTATCTTGATAAGATAAAAGATGAACCAACAACCAAGGTTCTCCTCCAAGCTTTACATGTGTGCCCTGGCATGCATGTATCTGCACACAGAAATCTGTACTCAATATTTTTCTTTTTTTTTTTTAAAGGTGGAGCACTATTGAGGAAGATACTTGATGCCAACCTCTGACCTCCACATGTGTTCACACACACACAGTTGGAAAGAACGGGAGAGAAGAGAGGAAGGATGGAGGCCGGGAGAGGACAAGTTTCCACCTTATATTTTGTGCAGCATCATTCACGGCACTGAAAAGGTGGAGACAGCTCAGGTGTTCACTCCCAGATGAACCGTGGTAAGTGTGTTCCTTGGACTATTACTCAGCTGTGAAAAGGCAGAGTACCAGTGCCTGCTGTCACCTGGATGAGCCTTGAAAGCATGCTATGCACAAGGACACAGATCATCCGTTTCTATCTTTATTTCATTTTATTTTAATTTTTTAAGTTTTTTATTTTAAGCATTCAAGACTGTCAAAATCATAGAGAAAGAAAATAGATTAGCCATTGCTTCTAAGCCTTTTGGCTAAGATCAAGGGTAGAAAGTAAATTAGTGGTGACCAGGCCAGGAGGTAGGAAAGAGAGGAATGGGGATGATTGTTAATAGGTTCAGGGTTTCTTGGGAGAATGATTAAAACATTCTGGAAATAAACAAAATCAGTGCTTACACACGTCTGGAAATATATTAAAAGCCAGCATATCACGCACACACTTTAGCGACATGGAGCCAGAAGTGTTGGCACCCACATCTGTAGTCCCAGCACTTGGAAGACTGAGGCAAGCATTTTGAATTCAAGACCAGCCTGAGCTAATTGTATCTGTGTATGTAACTGTCAAAGAAAGGAACATCACAGTAACAGTATGATTAAATATATACAAAGTTACTAGTTATAGAAAAAGAAAAAATGTTACAGTATGGAAATTATATTTCAATGAAGTTTTTTTTTTTTTTTTTTTTTTTTTTTTTTTTTTTTTGGTTCTTTTTTTTTCGGAGCTGGGGATCGAACCCAGGGCCTTGCGCTTCCTAGGTAAGCGCTCTACCACTGAGCTAAATCCCCAGCCCCGAAGTTTTTTTTTTAATGGGGTCCTTGCACTTCAGTTTTACTCCCTTAGGTCCCCATGATCCAGTTCTGTGACCCAGTCAGGCCCAGGCACTGCCCCTTCAAGCCACCATCCCATAGCAATGAAACAGCAGCTACCAGAGACCAGAAACTTTGACCTGGAAGACTTGACCTGATTTCTCCAATGGGCCTGATCTGCCCCTGCCTCAGACCTGACTGCTCCTGGTCCCCAGAGAGGCCGTGTCTGTCCTCGTCCCTGGCTGATTCTTCCTTTCCATGAGCACATCATGTGTGCACAGTATGCCTTCCTCAATCACAGCTCAAGGCAAGGCTGCGGGTGAGAGCTGAAGGCTACCTCTGGGAACCTCTGCCCCATCAGTGAGTGCGCTTGCTGTGAGGAAGCAGAGGAGACCCCCAGACACAGTGGAGAGGCGGGTCAAGAGACTCCAGGAAGGAACCAGAGTGCTAGAATGAATGACACCGGTGTGAGGGAGAATGAGCCCAGGATGGGAAGGGGGACATTTCCTAAGCCTAGAAAACTTAAGAAGGAGCCCATCTGGGTGAGAACCCAACTGAGGTAGCTGACGGGTACTCCATAAGCAGTCCAGACCTCAGCAGCCCCCAGGACACTTCCCTCTTAATCAATTAATTCATTATATATAAATACACCATAGCTGTCTTCATACACACCAGAAGAGAGCATCTGATCTCATTATAGATGGTCGTGAGCCAACATGTGGTTGCTGGGATTTGAACTCAGGACCTCTGGAAGAATAGTCAGTGCTCTTAACCACTGAGCCATCTCTCCAGCCCACTAGCCCCATTCCTTTCACGGGAAGTTGAAACTCATCTCTCACCTGTCCAAAGCCAAGGCTCCCTCACTGACTTTCCAACCCACACTTCATACACTTGCCTTTTATCATTTTTGCTACCTGCACCCCACCCCCAAGAACCCACAAAGTGGGTCTCTCTGAAGCTTAGAAACTTTGCATGGCGCTCCGTGGCCCTCACAACAAAGGCCAGACCCTGTAATTGGGCACACAATCCCTTCCTCTGTGGATGCGCTAGCTGGTTTTGCAGCCTGCCCATCACTCACACACGACCCACTCCACACCCATGCCACACCTTTACACACAGAGTACAGACCCTTTCTGCCCTTGTAGAGTGGCTGTCCTGAGCCTCAGCAGCACAGAGTCTGGAACCCAGAGGAAGTGATTCTATGTCCTGTCCCATGTTAGTGTGTTGTGAAGTTAAAGAGGGAGTCCCCAGAAGGACCCCTGTGGCTTTTGACCATATGGGACAGGTCAGGAGAGGCTGTTGGACACTCTCTCTCTCTCTCTCTCTCTCTCTCTCTCTCTCTCTCTCTCTCTCCCCCTCTCTCTCTGTCTCTCTCTCTCTTTTTTTTTTTTTTTTTTGGTTCTTTTTTTTCGGAGCTGGGGACCGAACCCAGGGCCTTGCGCTTCCTAGGTAAGCGCTCTACCACTGAGCTAAATCCCCAGCCCCCTCTCTGTCTCTGTTTATCTGTCTCTCACTGTCTCTGTCTCTCTGGCTCTGTCTCTCTCCTCCTTTGATACAACATCTTACTTTATAGTTCTGGTTAGCCTGAAACTTGCTATATAGACTAGACTGGCTTTGAACTCACAGAGATTCACCCGACCCTGCCTCCCAAGGGCTAGATTAAGGGAGGGCATAAGTACTATTTAATTAATTACAATGTTTTCGAGGCAGGGCCTCACACAGCCCAGACTGGCCTCCACTTTGCTTTGCAGCTCAGGATGACCTTGAACTCCTGATCCTCCTGTCTCTACTTCCTAAGTGTCAGGATTACAGGTGCATGCCACCGGGCTTGTTTTAAATGACACTGGAGATTGAGTTCAGGCCTCAGCTCGTGCAAGGCAAGCATTCTACCAGCTGAGCTACGGCCCCAGCTCTAGGACATGATTTTAAATGACATAAAAGCATGCTTACCTATCGAGGCACATGTGGTCACAAACTTGTGATTATCTTCACAGAATTAAGAGAATCCATTAGTATCCATAACTCTGTCTACCTTGTAGAAAAGTGACCCTGGGCCCAGATACCTGACTGGGCAGGAGAGCAAGGACCTAGAGCATGGAGTTCATGGGAAGCTGGGTGCTGAAGCGAAGAGAGATGGGTGAGAGGAGAGAGGAGGATAGTCAGTAGTGGGAAAGGAAGAAGGGACAACACTGGGGGAGGAGGGACAGAGGGTGGGCAAATGCAGGTGCTCAGAGAAGAGGGAGGGAGGGAGGAGAATATCGATATAAGCCCACGAGCAGTGCTAAATGCAGCCTCCATCCAGAGCAGACTGAGGCTCTCTCTCTCCAAGGACCGGACCCAGGAACTTCTGGGATACAAAACCAGAGACCCCAGCTGTCTTCTCCCATTGGCTGTCATGTTAGAGTTCGTCTGTTAGCGTGAATGGTTACAGTCACAGCCACCCCTACACCTTGCAGGTCCCCTTTGCCTTGTGGGTCCCTGTTGAAGTCTATCCTTAGGTCTCCAGCCTCCCTTAGGGTTCAACCAGACATCTTGGCAACACCAACACCCTCAGTGCTTTCTGCCACTCGGCAGTCAGTCAGGAGCCTGTTAGCGCCTCAGCCCCCTGCTTCTGCCTTGCCCCTCCCCAAATCCTGTCTTCCTCGGCAGCCAGTGGGACCCTTGCAAATGGCCCATCCAGGGGCCTCAACATCTGGCCCTACTTCCTCCTGGAGCTCATCTGCTACCACATGGCTTCTGCCCTTCCCCCAACAAGCTAGAGCCTCCCTGCCTTCTTGACTGTGGTCGGCCAGATCCCAGTCTGGGCCTTGGGTCTTGGCTTTCATCTCTGCCTGGAATGGCTCTTCTCCCAGAGGTGCCCCTCCCTCTGTCTTTGCTCAGATGGCACTTTCTCAATTAGACCCTCCTTGGACACCTATTTATAATTGAGAAACAAAATAGCCACCATCTCCTTCTCTGCTTTATTTTTTTCTCTCTGGTGCTTAACACTCTTGATAACAACATATGTTCCTTTCTTATTATGTTGGGTTTTTCTCCCCCTTGTTTTTGGTGTGTTTTTCCTCTCTCTCTCTCTCTCTCTCTCTCTCTCTCTCTCTCTCTCTCTCTCTCCCACCTCCCTTAGACTATCCATGAGGAGGGGAGGGGAGGAGGGGGTTTTGCTATCCTCTGTTCACTCCTACGTGTCAGGATGAGCTGGGGCCTGCAGGACACTGATGAGGTTGTTTCTGTGATGCGTGTAGAACGGGGCCAGGTATGGTGGCAGTGCACGACTTTAGTCCCAGCCTCGGGGAGTCAGGTGGACAGAGCTCTGTGGAGAATGAAGGAATGAATGAATAAATGATTGAGTAACTGAACCCCCTCAAGGGGTTCAGCCTTGGATCTGGACAGGGCTGGGTTACCCTAGGCCCCAAGTTAACTCAACCTCCCTCATGACCACCTGGGTCTTTGGTCCTTCCTGGTCCCATCCCCTGATGAACTGTCCCAACCCAAGGGCCACCTGTCCTCTCTTAGCAACTGACAACAGCACAAGAGGCTCTCTAGTGCTGAGCTGAGTTCCACAACAGATGATCCAGTCCAGAGCCATCCCAGCAGCACCCTCTCAAGGTGGCGTTGGTGTACCCTGGCCACAGGCTTCTCAGAATGCACCCTGAGCTTCCAGGAATGGGTGGGAGAGAGAGTAAGGTACTGGTTGAATGAGGAACAGCTAGCTAGGTGTGAGCTGCCATAAACTAGAAGCCATGGGCTGTCCCTATCCCCAGATACCACTATGGGCTGTACCTAATGACAATGCTGGTTCTCCCTCTGCCAGGTCACTGTGCCAGGTCGAGGAGTTGGGGGGTTCTCGGGTCCATCCCACTACTGGGTGCTGATAGCCACATGGATGAGGCCAAGAAATGAATGAGAATGAGGACCCCCATCTGGACAGAGCAAGGACTTGTACAGGTTCACAGTGGTAAGGGTCAGACAGTCAGTTACTCCTCTGCAGACCCAGAGGAACATGGCAGCTGTGGAGGTCAGGAGCTCACATGTTCATCTGTGTGCTCACACTCATACCTGTGTACATTACCGGGACAAGACTCACAAAATCATTGACAAATCGCATCCACATCCTGGCCCCCTAGCACCCTAGCACCCCAGCATTCCCAGGTCTGGAAATGTGAAATGGCAGAGGGTTGCAATGACTTGTGTCTGGACCACAGCAAGCCAGGATCAGGATGGCCCCCCTCCCAAAGTACAAGTCCTCTCTAGGCAGCCACTTCTCATACAGTCTCACTGGTAGTCTCTGCAAAGCCGGTCTAGTAATGCCCATGTTCCAGGGTGGTCAGAGTTAGCTATGATCAACTTAGATTATTATTGATTTTATTAGAAGGGCTGAACATTCATTCCAGAGGCACCACCGGGCCCCAAGTTCCTGCCTCCCACCCTGCTCAGCCCCCGGGACTCACACATCACAATAATGACGTGCGTGACAGCGCGTGTCCTGGCTGACTGGTTCTCTGCGGCATTGTGGTTTGCTGCTTTAGAAGCCCAACTTCATTTAGTCCCCCAGAGAGTCCTGTACGTTGAGCTGCCGCTGTTGTCCATCAGCAGACGAAGAAACAGAGAGGTGCTCAGGGTCACCCAGCAGACAAGGGGCCCAGTTAGAGCTTCAGTCAAAACCAGCGATGCCACTGTCGGGCAAGACAGCAGGCTGGTGACAGACTGCTCAGATCCAGGCTGCACATGGGATTTTGGGATCTGTGCCTCAGCCAGGACCCCACCCACCCCCCACCAGGGGACACCAGTGAGTAAATCCTTAGAAGAGTCCATAATATTGGAAGAGGTCAAATGTCTCAGGACAGCCTGGGTAAAACCCCAAAATGAGGAAAGAGCAGCTCAGGTCGGGCCTCCTCCCTTCTGTCTAGGTCCTGCCTTTGGCCTTCTAACTCATGAAGCTCGGAAAGGTCCATGTACCTGTCCCCACTTGTTTCTGTCACTTCTCCCAGTGTGTAGCTCCCATATTCTCCCAGGCTCACTGGTGTCAGACCTGATGGATTCCCAGTCAGAGGCCTTGTTTACTGCACTGTCTTGCCTCACAGAAGGAACAGGGCCCAAGAGACAGGGCAGGTAGACTGAGTCAGCCAGAGTAAGAGCCAGAGACACGATCCCAGGTAAGAGCTGCTTAAGTTTGCCGATCTAGATTCGATCCTTGGAGCCCACATCAGAAGCTAAATGGAGCGATGTGTGTCTGTAATCTCTGTATTCCCACATGGAGACAGACAAGTCGCCCAGGGTGCGGGTGCAGAGCAGGAGAACCCTGGCTTCAGCAAGCTCAGTGAGGTTGAAGGAGAGAGCCTCACTGCAAAAATTGCCCTCTGACCTCAACTCACATGATATCCGTATGACACATGGCTTGTTTGCTTGCTTGTTAAAAAAAGAAACAAAGAAAGTGTGGTAAGTATTAGAAACAGAGTGGGCAAAGAACAGAATCAGGATTGGAATTCCAGAATCATACCCTAAACCCCCGAAGCCTGGGTTCTGTCCACTGCCCAGGCCAGGAGATTGAGACCGCTCATTGGCTTTGAAGTACACAGTCCTGGACTGAAAGCCTGGCTCTGACATTCCTCCAGCCAAGCTCCCCTTTCTTCCCAAACTTGGCTTTCTGTCTCATGAAACGAGGTCTCGTATCCCAAGAATTATTCGCCTAGGAAGGGAATGTAGCTCAGTGGGTCGAGTGCTTGCCTGGCATGCACCAAGCCCAGGGTTCTGTCCCAAGCACCACAGAAACTGGAAGTGGTGGTGCACACCTGTAATCCCACCATTCCAAAGTCAGAGGCAGAAGGGTCCAGAGCTCAAGGTCATCCTTGGCTACATAAAAAACTTGAGGCCAGCCTAGACAATGAAAAACCCCTATCTCAAATTCTCTTTTCTTTTGGTTTGATGGTAGAGCACTTGCCATGAATGGATAAGGCCCTAGGTTCCATCACTAGCGCTACAGAAATAAAGAAGTAAATGTTTAAAATTTTATTCAAGGTCTAGCAAGACGGCTCAGTGAGTAAAGACGGCTTGCCCTCAAGCCTGCTGACTTGAGTTTGAACTCCAGAATCCATGTAAAGGTGGCAGGAGGGAACAGACTCCTAAAACTTGTCCTCCTGTCTCCATGTGCACACATTATGCTACACACACACACAAATGTATATGTTAATAATAATAATAATAAAAAAAATTTAAGCATTAAATATTGTATTTAAGCAAGCATAAAGTCCCTGTCGGTATCCAACAAATGTAAATGCCTAGACAAACAGACAGTTTGCAGGTATGAGCGTCCCCCAACTCTCAGCACCCCAGCTTTAAGCCGCTTTCCAGCTAGGAAGCTGTGAAAGGCAGGGCGCTGGTTTTGAAGTACCCTGTGAACCCTGCTTCTCCGAGGGGTCAGAGGCCAGCACTGCTGTTAAGCCCTGCTTCTCTAGGCTTATGTTGGGGGTTCCTGGCTACTCAGTATGTCTGCCATGCCCAGCCCAGGTGCCAGGTAAACTCCAGAGACAGATGTCTGGACACTCACCTCTAAAGTCAAAGAGGCAACGCCCCTGCACCGGTGCTCTGCAGGGGCCAAGCTGTGAGGTTGCTCCTACTCAGCTTATAGGGGACGCTTAGAGGCCCAGGATGGGTGTTTACTGAGCACTGTCTGTGGGTCACAGGAGCTGGGTATCTTCTTGATGCCTAATATTTCTGCAGCCAGGTATGAACAGAACTACCTCACGGATATGGAAACTGAGGCTCGGAAAGCCAAAGAAACCTGGAGTGCTCAGTGTGGAGACCCTTCTGTCGGTCTCCCCTCCAACCACAACAGAGGTTGTTTGAACTCTGGTGAGGGCAGGGAAGTCATGACTGCCAAACGCCACTTTGGGGAGCAGCCTGTACTCAAATGTGGGCTGAAGTTGACCTGTGATACCCCTTCCCAAATCCTCAATATGTCCAAATGCTAACATTTGCCACGCATGGAGTTAGCGTCTTGTTCCCAAGGCAGCCTTCCGAGGGCAGCCATAGAAGGTCATGCCCAATCAGCCAGTGTGCCTCCCTCAGGTAACTGCCGTCTACAAGCCTGTTTCTTCCAACTGTAAAATAAGAACATGCACAGCCCATCACACTTCCTAAAGTAGTTATGGGACCTTACGGGAGTTACCAGAACATTGTGGAAGCATCTTGAGTCTTCAGAGAAGCGCCACACAGTGGAGAAAGGCTTGAGGGTTCTCCAGAGACCCAGTGCACTTCCCCACAGAAAATATAAAATATGACCCTAGATGAGGGTAACCTTGCCAAGGGAAGCAGAGCAGTGTCTAACCTGTAGTATCCTGGCTATCCAGACCTGGCCAGACAAATTCACAAGGCCTATCTAAGTATTCAAGACTGCCCTTGAACTTCTGATCCTCCAGCCTTGGCCTCCTGAGTATTAGGAGAGATGACAGGCCTGCGCTGCCTGCCACACCCCTGCTAAGACCCGGCCTTGCTAAGGGCAGCAGGGAATGGGGCCAGAAGTGTCTGAGCCAAGTCCTTCATCTGTCATTTCACAGCTGTGTGGTAAATGTAGCTGTCAATCATCTCTCTGGTCTGAGCCTTGACTTCTCCAGGAAAAGCTTGTCTGTCAGAGCTGTGGGGCTCAGCAGCCCGAGGCCTTCAAAGGCAGAGCCCAGCACACTTCAGGTCTGGGTCCCACTGGCAACCGACAGCCAGACTACCGTCCTCTCAGTGAGGGCTGTCCTTCCGAGCCACCCTGTTCCTCAGAGCCTTCTCTACTCTTCACCACTCAAGGCTTATCTCAGCCTCTGGGAGGCAGGACAGTGAGGCAGGAAAAGCGCTTAGTCAGGAGTCCACAGATGGGGAAACAGGACTTGGAGAGGGAAAATGAGAGGCAGCTAAGACACCATGCACTTTCTTTCCTTGAAATATTTCCACCATAACCCCAGCCCAAAGCACCCTTTCTCCACTAGCCTGGATCCCACTGGTCTGTAAGGCTCCCCCTTTCTCAACCTATGCTCAGCCCTTCACAGTCCACCTACCCTCAGGGTCCTCAGCCACGCCTCTTCACCCACTGGGGCGGCTCTCATATACCCACTTCTTAGAAAGTGTCCTCCCATTGGCTAGAGCCTTTCCTAGACACTGGTTTCCAGTCCAGCTTTGGGAGAGGCCCTGAGAGTGGGGAGTGTATGGGTGTCTTATCGAGCACCCAGCATGCAAACTAGCACATCTGACACCCTTGTACCACATCCAACCATGTCTCTACTCTGTCACTCAAGACCTGTTTATGGGGTCAGCAAGATGACTTGGTAGGTAGAGGTGCTTGCTGGTTAAGCCTGGTGACTTGGGTTCATGCCCTGGAATCACCATAAAGAGGGAGAGAGCCGAGTCCCAAAAGTTGTCCTCTGACCTCCACTTGTACACACACACACACACACTAATATTTGTTTGTCTTTGAGGCAGGGTATCTTTCTATAGCTCTAGCTATCCTGGACCTCACTCTGTAGACCAGGCTAGGCTTGAACCCACAGAGATCTGCCTGCCTCTGCCTTCCGAGTGCCGAGTGCCGGGATGAAAGGTGTGTGACACCACTGCCTAGCACGGTATTTTCTTGTCAAGTCATGTTTATGGAGCCCTGTGTTAGGTACCCGGGATACATGCAACAGTCGAGAAAACAGGCAGAGCCCTGCTTGGATGCTCGCTCCAGCACTGTAGAAGCAAATACCACTGTATAGAGAGGTCAAGTGCTAATAAGTGCTATAAAAAGCAATGGAGCTGAAAAGGATGGGGAGGGGGAGGGAAGGATCAGAGCGCTCCAGGAAGTACGGGGAGTGAAGAGCAGAGGGAAGAGAGTACCGGGAAAAGGAACCGCCTGGTGCTAAGTCCTGAGGTGAGAAGCCCAGGGGAGTCGCAAGGTCAAAGAACCAAGGGCAGGATTTTACTCTGCTCCTGAGTCAGCCTTTGCAGGCTCAGGCAGAAGAATGTGAAGAACGTGCTCCAGGGAGTGAGAAGGAAGCAGAAAGACCCTGGAGAAGAGGAACTGGAGCTGCACCCCTTTCTTTGGGGGAAAAGAATGTCTGGATGGAAAGACTCCAGAAGGCACCTCCCAGGACACGCAGCCTGACTGGGCAGGAGGCACCTGGAGGCTCAGCTCCTTTGAGCAATGGGGAACCAAGGGAAGTTATGTGCACAGAGAGGAGAGGTTCCCATCTCTCATCTCCTCACGCTCTGTTTGACAGGGCTTTCCCAGTCCAGGCCTATCGGTGCCTGACTGCTGGGCTCAGAGGACAGCCACAGGACTGGTAAGACATGCTGAGCTCTGGCTACTTCCCTGGCCTCTGAAGTCATTTATCCTCCCAGCAGTCCCATGACTTAGGTGGGTCCTGTTTCTATTTGGATTTAGCAAATGAGGAAACAAGGTGCAGACCCACAGCATCTTGTAGCTAGCAGGAGGCAGAGCCGGGACACCAGCCCAGACAGACGTAGACCTGCTTCTAAAAACCCACATTGGCCTCTGTAGCTGAGCCTGGTCTCTGCCCATGAGAGTGGCTGATCCCCCTGCCAGGCATCAGGTACTTGGGGCTCTTCCAGCTGGCAGAGCAGGGTCAACACATCCACACCCCCACCCCCGCCAATCCAATTTACAGAGAAAGAAACCAAGAGGAAGCAACACTTTGGAGCCCAAAGCTTGCCTTCATCTGAGACAGCAACCCAGGTCTCGGATGGGTGTCAAAGCCTGAGTTGGGAGCTTGCCAGGCCCAGTACAGTCTTTAAATTTCCTTAATCTGAGCCTGCTTTGAGGTTAACTACATTCCTAGGCCCTCAGTCTGCAGCTCTTTCAGTCTTTTCCTCCCTTGGGAGGGGGGACCGTGATCACCCCTGCCTGCCACGTGGTCCTCAGGCTCGGGTCACAGGTTCCTCCACCACTGTTCCTGACTCTCATTTCAAACAAGTGTTTCACACCAAGAAGTGCCCTGGCCACAGGTCCTGCCTTGCCCCGCTGACCCATTGTTTTCCCCGTCGAGCCCAGCAGGGACAGTAAAGCAGACCAGTGACCTTCTCAGGGCTCCACAGCCAGGAAACCTGGCAGAGGGAACTACAGTGTTTGTAGACAGAGGCAGGTCCAAGATCAGGCCATAAAAATGGATTCCTAGAAAAACACAAACCAGCTATTTACCTTGTGAATTTTATTGCCCTAGAGAAAAAAAAAAAAGGACTCTCATTTTAATAACGAAGCAGGAGAAGGTCCACCTAGTCCCCCCTTTATTGGTGAACCAGGACAGAGTGAACAGAAACTCACAAGAGGCTGCGAGTCCGATTTATCAGCCACTTTGTCTCATAAAAACCCAGCATTTTTATTAAAAGAGGATGATAGCCAAGCGCTCTGCTTGTTTCTAAGAAAATTGCCTTTAATGTCGGGTAAGACTTTTTGGCTTTTTTTTTCTTTCCTTTTTCCTTAATAATTTTTCAAACAAAGCTCAGATTCTCCCGACTCCACGCCTGTTCCTGCAGCCGCAGGGAGGGAAAGGGATTTCTGAATCCATCTGACATGTTGGATTTCTTTGTGGCATCCACTCCATCGCTCAGCAGCCAGCCATGATGTCATAAGCCCATCAGATTTCCGGTAGGGAGAAAACGCTGGGGAATTGGAAAGAGTGGATGTTTCTTATTCATCAAGAGGGGGAGTGGGAGTGGGGGATGGGGGGCACGATGTGTTTGGAGGAGCCTGGGGGGGGGTGGCTGGGAGGGGGAGAGGAGAGAGGCAAGCTCAATGTTTGTAATATTAAATGTCAGACAGAACCTGAAAAGCCCAGCCACCCAGATGTTTTCTCAATATCCAGATGTCTGGCAAAGAGCAGCCCGTGCGCCCTCCCAGGAGACCCTCAGCGTTTTGGCTTTGACCTCAGATCTTTAGTGAGTTCTCCCTGCCAGGAGCCGTGCCTCCAGCATCCTCCCTTTGCCCCCGCTCTCAGGGCGGGATTTTGTTTTTTTTCTCCTTCAAAATCTTTACACATGGATGGTAGGGGGTAACCAGGTCCAGGATTTTAAAAGCTGTTGAAGCTGTGATTTGAAAAGTTCAGTCCTTGGAATTAGCTTCCAGAGAGTATGCAGTGTAAGCCAAAAGGAGGGGGGGAAATCCCTCAGCAGCCAACACACACACACACACACACACACACACACCCCATATGTGACTCTTAAGCCATAGGACTTAAAACCCAAAACAAAACCAGCGAGGATGTGAACAAGGACTCAGGCTGACACTGAGAAGAGAGGAGCCTCCCCTAGGAGCACACCTCCCCCAAATCAGAAAAACACAGGAATAGCTTTGTTCTTCCTGACAAAGCCCCTTGCTTTCAAGGCGCCGACAGTTGCCAACAAAAGCACGGGGTAGAAGTAATTTACACTCCAACTAGGGCTTCCAGGACTCATAAAATATGGGAATGGAATTGGCTTGGCCAAGGAAACTGCTTCTGCACCATTGCAGTGGGGACCCCTCAGGCCTCAGACAGGGCAGGCCATGGCCTCCTGGTGGCCTGGCCACGTGCCCCTCTGAGGCCACCTCCCAGGCCCATGACATCACAGCTAATTGCCTCTGAAAATGAGCCAGGAACTGCAGGCCCCTCAGGGCCACAGCCCAGGGACTTCCACACAGAGGCTGAGGACAGGCAGCTGTGTGTGTGGAGGGACGCAACTCTAATTAAACCAGAGCCCTCAAATGACAAGCCCAAGGGGTGGCCGAGGGGACAGTAGCTGGCAGAAGGTAGAAGAAGGAAGTCAGTCAGAGCTCAGGGGCAGAGGTGGGAGTTCCATGCTCATCAATAGTGGCCTCTAGGTTTTGCAGATGAGGAAACAGAGGTTGAGTGACCTGCCCCAAGGCCACCCAGCTAATTAAGGGGACGGCCAATGCGGAAGAGAAACCACAGGTTTGCCACTGAAGTAGCTCTTCCTGAATGCTATCTAATTTAATCCTCACAACAGCCCTGTGAAGGGGTGGGGGTGGGAAGGATTACCATTAACCTCTGTGTCTACAAGAACCAGTGGAGCAGCAGAGAGAGGTTAAGTCATTTACCCAAGGTCACACAGCTCCTCATTAACAGAACTTGGCCTGAACTTCTGATTTTGAAGGCAGTGCTGGACAGGAGGAGGCGGTCGAAGTTTAGCTGGGAGCAGGGAATGTGATTTAAACACACGTTTAAAATGCTGCCGATCCCCACAGAACAGAAGGGAGTAAATCACTGCAAATTAATTTTTTTTTAAAGCTAATCCAAGCAGGAGGGCTGGCTGGGCCGGTGGGTAGGTGGGAGGCGGCTTTGATTCTGTCCCTGCCAGAACCTGAATGAAGTATGTAGACGGGTTCTCTAGCCATGGGCCCGCTCAAACCCCTGAAGCGGAGTGGATTGGAGGGAGATTCCATAAAAGCTTGGTCTGCAAGAACCTGACAGCCTGTCCCCAGGGGAGTTGCCAGGAGAGCAGGGCACAGAAGCTGTGAAAAATCAAATTACAGCCAGTTCTTCTAAGCGGGGTTCCAGCTTTCCAGCCAAGAGTCTTGGTGATCTGCCTCATTTCAGCAGCTCCATTTAGGGGTCTGACTCGGCGAAGGGAAACTGCTCAGGGTCCTGCTACAGGACAGGAAGTGGCATGTAGTTATCGTGGCCCTGGAATCTAGCTGTCAGGGGCCCTCATTCTCTACATTCCCTCAGTTTCCTAAGGGAAACCGCATGCAAGATATAGGAGCAAGCCCGGTGGGCAGGTGGGTGGCGCACATCTTTAATCCCAGCACTTGCTAGGTGGAGGACTGAGGATCTCTGAGTTTGAGGCCAGAGCCTGGTGAATAGAGCGAGTTCAGGACAGCCAGGGCTATGCAGAAAAACCCTGACTTGAAAACCAAAAAAGAAAAGAAAAAGTGGGAGGAGAAGCGAGGACCGGTGCTCTCCTTGCACCTTCCCTGGTGAGGCGCTTTGGCCCTGCCTGTGCTCTGGTGGAGCTGTGGGCAGTCTGTGCCTGCTTCTCCCTCTAGGCCTGCTGGCTTCTTTTAATCCATTTCTATGAGCGTGACCCGAAGCCGTGGAGCCCAGGTCTCCAGCCCAGGGAAAGGAGGAAAGAAAGAAAAATCCCTGCACACCTACCCGCCAGGCTGACCAACCCATTTCTTTGGGAAAGTCTGCCTGCCCACCTGTCCCTTTGCCTCCCATCTGCCCAGCAGGAAATGGGTTCTGCCATCACCGAACTTCTACTTAATGGTGGGGACAAATATTAACCATGTAGTCCATACAAGGCATCGCCCCAGATATCCTCTCCCTCTCCCTCCCCCTCCCCTATCCCTCTCCTTTCCCCTCCCCTCCCCCTCCTCCGTCCTTCCTCCTCCCCTCCCCTTCTCCTTTCCCCTCCCCTCCCCCTCTTCCTCCCCCTCCCACATTCCTCCCCTTCTCCTTCCCCCTCCCCCTCCCTCCACAGACACATATGAATTGTCCAGTCAGGAAGGGCAGGGAGGCCTTCCTGGAAGTGGTGACAATGGGGCCCTGAGGCCCAGGAGATGAGGAGCATTATTGAGACCTCCTCTGGTCAGCCCTACAGAGAGGCTCTCTTTGACACCCACCCAAGCTTCCTGACTGTGTACTGCTTGTCATCTGTGTCCTCCACTGGTCTGGAATCCCTGTGAGGAGTAAGACTAGTTCTATCTTAGTCACTGCTTCATTGTCTGGGCCTAGCCACAGCAGGTGTTTTGTTTTGTATCAATCAACAGAATAGGGGCTGTGAGGATGGCTCAGCAGGTAAAGGGGCTTGCAGCCAAGCCCAAGGACTTGGGTTCAATCCCTGGGACCCACAAGGTAGAAGGAGATCACTAACTCCTGCAAGTAGTCCTCTAATCTACCCATAAGGACAGTGCTACTGGACCTCCAGCACAGATACACACACACGCACATATACATGCACACATGCACACTCATACACACACACACGCATATGCACGTACACATGCACGCGTGCGTGCACGAACAAACACACACACACACACACACACACACACACACACATGAACATACACACAAATGTTTTTAAAAATACCATCGAGGATAAAAGGGAGGAGAGGCTAGGTTCAGTTCCCAGCGCCAAAGTCAAGTGGCTCACAACCAACTGCAACTCCCATTCCAGAGGATCTGATGCCCTCTGGGCTCTATGGTCACCTGCTTGCACATGGTGCACATAAACTCCCAAAGGTGCGAGCGTTCGGCATGCGCACACACACACACACACACACACACACACACACACACACAGTAAAATACTATATGATCTGTCTATGGAGCCCTGGTTGTCCAGGAACTCACCAGGTAGACCAGGCTAGACTCAAAATCACAGAGCTCTACCTGCCTCTGTCTTCTGAATGATGACGGTATTAAAGACATAAGCCACCATGCCTGGCGATAAATCTTTTTTAAAAGCATAAACAATACATGCAAAGGTCCCACAGGGATCAAGGGTGCAGAAGGTGATAGAAAATGAGCTCCTCTCCCAGAACCACCCTAGATATGTCCGTATCTCTTCACCAGCAGGCTCCCCTCTGCACCCCAATCCCCAGTCAAAGCTCCTTTTTTTCCTTATAGAAGTGTGTCACTAATTCCCATCCCACTGGCTCTGCCCCAGGCTTGACACCTTCAGGAAGATAGACACTAGCGTTCCCGGCCAGAACTCTGCCACGAGCCTCCCGCCTCCACTCTTCCTTTTATCCAGGCTATACGGACACCGGGAGCCACAGAGGCAATGACAAACAAATTCAAGAATCCCAACACAGCACAACCCCCATTCTTCTGTCCCATCTATATCGCCCTACTCCTGGCGCCTCCCATGGCTTGCCGGTTCTCCTCACTGAAGCTGGGTGGAATGAGAAAAGCAGCCAGAACACGTGGTGTTAGTCCTGCCTTCCGATTCCCAGAGCGTGGTGGGACACCAAGTTATCCTCTTTCTCAGATTCCTCACTGGAGAGACGGGGACACTTCAGATGCAGCCACTTGTACCCAAAGCCAGATCGGCGGGATCAACGCTTCTCCTGCCTTGGTCTTAGAGTCCTGGGAGAAAAGGGACTACTGAACCTGAGGCTTGGGGGCTCCTTCCCGCACAAGTCGCCGTGACCGAGAGACTAATCTCCTGGGGACCCCGCGGAATCTGCGTGTGTGCGAGCTGCCCCCTTTCCCCTCCGGGAGCTACTCAAAGCACTCCAGCAAACTTTCCAGAAGCCTCTACACCTGCACGCTGCTCTGCAGCATCACAAACCACCAGCTCACGTCTACAGCTTCGCCTACTCTCTAGTAACTGGAGGTCCCCCGAGTCCCAGGTCCGCGTTCATCTCCACACACTCTCCAACCACTGCGGACCTCAGCCTTGGGGATCAATCTGTCCCGGTTTCAGATCTCCCCGGAGCCTCCTACGCACCACCTGCGCTGGTCTACACCGCCTCGGGGACCCTCGGGTCGCTTGCATCTACACAGCTTCAGCAGTCTCCGGGTCTACACAACCCAGCACAAGAGCGATGCCTTCAAGGTTCACCCAGTGCCTCATCCCAGCGCCTACCTTGCCCGCGCACTCAAGCTCCCGTCCTGGTTGTGCCCTCTGGTTCACACATTTTGCAATCTTGTCAATGGCGAAAGGAAATCTTGTAATCCTCCTGCAGCCATATGGTGTTTGTTCCCTAACCCCCTTCTCCGTTTTTGGGTCGTTTTGGTTTTTTTTTTTTTTTTTTTTTTTTAATTTTATTTTAGGACAATATTCGTCCCTAACCGCGGTTAGCAATGGGCTCCAGACAGAAGCAGCTGGCTGCGCGGGGCGTGGCCCTGGGCGGAGAGAGGGCGTGGCCTGGGCGGGCAAAGCGGAGTGTCTCGGCCCTGGCCTCCCTCCGCCAGGAAACCGTGGCCTGCGACCAAGGCTCCTGTTCCAGCTCACTATTGGTCAGCCCGCTCGAGATGCTGATGCCTAATTGGCTGAGACGAAGAAGGCTCAGTGGTGGTGGTGGTGTGTAGATTTTATTCTTTGCCTTTTTCTTCCCTGCGGCGGCTGCTGCTCTGTGAGTTCCTCCTGAACTCTGCAGCCTTTTTCCTCTCTAACACTGTGCTCCCCATCGTAATGCTTAATCCCACCCCGAATGACAACTACATTTCTTTGTCCTTCTCCACCTCCATAAGGTCAAGGGGTTTCTACTGCTCAGTAATGTAGCCTCAGTACCTGCCTAATAGTAGGCATATCAAACACATTTGTTGATTAAATTAATAGAAATGGTGCACGTGGGTTTTTGGGGGCTATCTTTAACGCTGGCAACAGTCCTAAGGGGGAAACGGAGGCGCAGAGATTGAGGGAGTGGTTACATATAGGCATTATATGTAGGCTCCATCTTTGAAGACAGCAGTGCCCTGTGGCGTACCAGAACCTGCTTCTCACGTGTCAAGTGTTGGACTAAAGCAGGAAGTGGGTTGCACTACGAGTTATTTCAGAGAATGTGCTGTCCCTAGCACGGCACTTAGCAGCGAAATGACACCCCTCCTGTCTCCATGCTAAGATCATAGTGACTGCCGAGCCCTCTTCCTCCATGGGAACGCACCTGCTTAACCCAGGCCACATTGTCAATCTCTGACTATTTGGACATAACACGTGTGTACCCAGGGGGAGCCAAAAGAAGGAACAAACCATGACCAAGTGACATGATCCTAGATACCGGTCTTTGGTTGGGATGTCCTTGGAGAATTCCTGAAAGGTCTTTTTGATTGAATAGTGTGGTTTCGGAGAAGAGATTGAGAAAGGGCTTCCCTGACAAAGGAGTGTGTAGGAGCTGCTCATGGGGTTGGATCGTGGTGGGTTAATGGACCAGAAAAATGCTCTGGGGGAGCCTGTTTCCTAGATAGTGTGTAGCCAGAGTCGGGACTGAGGAAGGCTGGCTTGGTGACTGATGAATGAGTTCTCCTTGTGTCTGTGACTTCACATGCCCTTCTTATAAGAACATGAGTCGTTAGATTTAGGGCCCACCCTAATCCAGTGTAACCTCATTCTAGGTCAATTATATCTCTGAAGACCCAATTTCCAAACTAGGTTCATTTATATTTTTCAACCCACAGGCTCCTTTGGGTCTGTGAACAGTGATCGCAGAAGCCTCCGAGGCTGCTGGGGACAGACTCCCTTCCCAGCTGCCCACTGTTCTCTCTTGGGCTTACCTCCAGCTCATTTCTGATCCTGGCACCTGGTGGCCACTGCCTACCCAGAGCCCAGAAGAGAGGCAGCCCTCTAAATACTAGGACTTCTCAGACCTTCCAACCAACCATATCGTGCAGTGTAGTGCTCTGAGAAGGACCCCGCTGACCCCATCCTTCCGCCCCCACACCCACTGCCTCCTTCCCACCCCCATCCGGGAGATGGACAAGGACAATAAAAGCTATTTCACAAGCAGCTGGTGATTAATCGCCAAGTTAATTAAAGAGGCTGTAATTGCACTCCCGTTTCAGAGGTGGGGATGAGGTCTTGGGCAGGGATGGGTGGTCAGCTTAGGTCTCCCTGAGAAGGTGGAGTCAGCAAGACAGGAAGAAAAACAAACGGTATATTTTAGAAGCTTCCACCGTAGCTGAAATGTTTATTTGACACAGTTGGGCGGTGAGCCTAAATGTTTATGCTTGTCTCTGTACGTTTCTACATCTTTGAAATATTTCATTAAGGGGGAGGGGAGAATTCGCCAAGGGGAAAGCTAAGCATTTCTAAACTCTTGTTTCAGATTTATAAATGACCTCAAATACCAGTGTGCCTCAATTTACACAATGGAGAGGCCTTTAAAATTATGTGCAAATCGAACCCCGCTTGCCCACCCGGTACATCTTAAGGCTGCTGATGCTCCGTCTTCATTTCTGATTGATTTTCCCTGGCAGAGGCGCCAAATTCGTTGCTTTAAGTGTCAGGCTCTCTCTGTCAAGTAGTTAATGACCTATAAAGCACTTAAACCGTACTGGAGAAGACGCTATTTGGAGGCTCCCCTCTGTGTCCCCTCTCCCATTGTCAGTAATCACCCCTCATTTATTTGCTCTTATTGGTCTGGAATTTGCTCTAAGGGTTTCCCTAAAGCAGAGCCCTCCCTCCAGGAGCATCCAACTCTCTGGGAGCTCAGATGGGTCCTGGGGTCAGCATCCAGGGGCTGCCTCAGCAGGAGTGCCTTTCCTGACCCTGGGGTGGGGTGGGAGGAACTCTGCCATTTAACTGTTCCTCAGCCTCCTCTCCATTTCCCTCTCCATGATCTTCCGGAGATGGCGCCTGTCTTTAAGCCACTGGTGAATTAGGGAGTAAGAGAAGAAGCCCAAGGTCAGAATGAGCAGTGGCAGTGGTAGAGATGGGCTCCAGAGCCAGAGGCAGCAGAGCCAGGCAAGCCATCTGCCACTGGGTGAGAAGACCTGAGGAGCCCCAGCCAGAAGGGAAAGTACATTTGCTTTCTGTGGCTGTTGTGACCAGTTTCACAAACAAGGCTTAAAGCAGCACGCGGTTTTTTGACAGTGTGGTAAAAATCCAAAGTATTACCAGGGCAAAGAAGTCAACTGTGCTGTTGTGCACAGCCAGCCATACACCTCCAGACCAGACTGTAAGGCAAACCTCTCTGTCACCCTTTTCACCTTGGAGACTCACCTTCCCTGGCCACCGTCTCTCCCTCCACCTTCAAACCTAGCACATCAAACCTGCCCTCCCATTCCGTGTTGCCTCTTCCTGAGCCTGTAATCAGCCCATGTATTCTTCTGATAAAGACATTTGTGACTTCTGCATCTCAAGAGATTTAATCCCATCTGCTCTGTGAGGAGCGTCACAGGCTCCCAGGATTAGGGCGGGGACATCTTGAGAGGACAGAGAAGGCCACTCAACAAAGCGGTCCAGGCCATGGGTTGAGACTCACGCTGGGGCTTGATTCTCAGTTGCAACCCAATAGGTAGACTGCCTCAGACAACTTGTCTGGTCTCTTGTAACCTCAGTTTCCTCATTGGTGAAATGGGATCGGTGCTTGCCTGCCTCCCGGTGAGAGTTCAGGAGACATTTGACTATGAGGTAGAAGGAACTTCCTGTGTCAGGGCTGTGGTTGAGAGGCCCTTCTGAGGAAGAATGAAGAAGAGGAGGATGAGGCCAGGCAGAGTAGAGAAGGGCAACATCAGCTTC
Organism: Rattus norvegicus; assembly: GCF_021556685.1. Taxonomy (NCBI): domain Eukaryota; kingdom Metazoa; phylum Chordata; class Mammalia; order Rodentia; family Muridae; genus Rattus; species Rattus norvegicus. The sequence goes on from NC_141540.1 coordinate 123,706,798, forward strand.
AAGGGAAGAGTGTGTACACTCACCTTACATGCAGGAACAAATTCTGTCCTGGGGGTGATGGACAGGAGACACAGAATGTGTCTAAACAGAGAGGTGGTTTGGATTTATTATGTCACTGGATTGAAGTCCTATTCCTTCACCAAAAGCTTCATCCTCTCCGGGTGTACAGTTCAGTGGTCTTCAGCATTTAACACAAGGCTGTGTAACTATCATCACTAATAATACTCTAATAAAACTCAACTCTAGAACATTCTCATATAAAGACCCTAAAAAGCAATCCCATACTCACCAGGAATCCCCTAAAGCAGGATGGTATGGGGAGGAAAACCCTAAAGGTCTCTATGGTCTTAAACCTAGAAGGAAGACAGGACAGCCTGTGCCTGCATTATGGGATAGTAATGTAGCCTCGGGGTTTGACCAGCCTGGACAGTCCCTCCTTGACAGCCCCTCCCCCTTCCCTTTCCTCACTTTGACCTTTGAAATAGAGATAATCTACCACCCCAGACTCACAGGACTAAGGGAAGGTTCAGGATGATGTTATCCAGCCACAGTAGACTTTTGGTTCATTCTAATTTTTGTCTTGAAACTCTTATAGACGTAGGTTAGCTTTGAACTCGCTATGCAGCTTCTATTTCTGATCCTCCTGCCTCTAGCTCCCAAATGCTGGCACTCCATGTCCTGCCATGCCTCATTTATGCAGTGCTAGGGGTCAAACCCAAGGCTTTGTGCATACTAGACAGGCTTTCTACCAGCACAGCCATATCCCAGTTCCACATTGACCGTTTTTTCTTCCTGGATCTGGTACCCCATTTAAACTCCATTTCTCTAGGACTCAGCTGTTCATCAGAGAAGCCAGCAGCTCCCTGGCTTCACCCCCAGTACACAATAATCAGAGTTACTGCCCATAGAGGCAGTTGGCCGAGGGACTTCTGCAGGACAGTGGTGGGTCCTGGCTGGATCCTGACTGAGCCATTCTGAGCCTCCCACACCGATTCAGCCACTCTGGGGGTGGCTGCGGGTCTACTAGAACAAAAGGGATTCCAGAAGGGATTCTCCAGGTTCCCATCCTCTGCCCCCTGGCTTAACTCAGTGCAGCTGGTAACTCAGAGAATCCTAGACTCTTTAGGCCAAGGGTGCCTGGCCTCACCCACAGGCAGGAGGAGAGGCCATCTGGTGAAGTGAGAGCTCGGTCAGGACCTTGCTGAGCCGTCTGAGGCTTCTCCTGGCAGTGATGGGGGCTTCTGGGAGCAATTAGCAGAACCATGCTTGCAGGCCTCATGGCCCCTGATCTGGTCTGCCAGCTCACATCATCAGAGCCTCTTGTCAGCTAGCTGCGAGTTACAAGCACTGCTGGCCTGTCCTCTGTGGCTAGACCTAGAGCTACCGAACTGGGCGGTCCGGCCTTTAGTCCTGCATGTTTACTGCATGGACTCTAGGTGACGTAGATATCCCATCATACCCATCTCACTTCTCATAGACATAAAACGGGTTACACTTCATGCGTTCAATTTCCACTTCCCGGAAACTAAAAACAAAACAAAACAAAACACAAAACCATTCTCTTTCTTCAGCAAGGACAGGTACTGAGAGGCAAGCACATTTATTCTTTAAGCAAATGGCTCTCGAGTATGAGTCAGGGCCCAGACAAAGAGACACAAACAAGGTTTCTCTGCGCCTGAAAGCTTAGGCCCTCCTGGGGGAGATGGATGTGTGTGAACTGATTTAATATGAGGTGAGGAAGAACGAATGAACCACCTGGTGGGGGGAGGGGCCTAGGGAAGCTCCATTCGAAAAGGGGTAGCTGAACATCCGACTCTTCAAGCAGGAATGGGGTGAGGGGCCTTGGCAGAGCATGACGAGGGGGCACACAGAGGTGTGGAGTTGGGTATCTTTGAACAGTAGCCATGCCACGGGTCAGATTTGAAGTGACTTTAAGCTGATGGCAGCTAGGACAGTCAGGATCTTTTTTTTTTTTTTTTTTTTTGGTTCTTTTTTTTTTTTTTTCCGGAGCTGGGGACCGAACCCAGGGCCTTGCGCTTCCTAGGTAAGCACTCTACCACTGAGCTAAATCCCCAGCCCCAGGATCTATTTTTTAAAAGGCAAGGGTGTGTATAGCTAGGCAGGCCTTGAAGTCACTATGTAGAGGAAGACCTTGAGTTTCTTTATAAACGTTAAAAATCATATTGATTGTGTGTGCACACACAGACCTGAGCAGTCCTCATCACACGTACCTACGGAGATCAGAGGATAATTGGTGAGGGTCAGCTCTCTCTTTCTGTGACGTGGGTCCCTGGATGGCAATCCCTATCCCCAGCCTTGGCCAAAAACATCTTTACCCACCAAGCCATCTCATTGGCTCAGATCTTGAACTTCTGATCCTCCCACCTCCAATGCCTGAGCCCTGGGACCACAGGTGTATGTTGTCATGGTACCGGGAATCAAACCCAGGGCTTTGTGCATGCTAGGCAGGAACTCTTCCGAAGGAGCTCCATCTCCTGGCCCAGGAGCATCTATCTATTCTTATCCTAGTCCCAGCAGAGGTCTTGGAACATATTTAGATCTGTCAAATGTTGAGAGAGCGATGTGTGGAAAGAAGACCAAGTCTGGCAAAGGAATCAAGCCTCGGCCTTGCACCTTGGAGAGGCTACTGGGAGTCATCCTCAGCCATGTCTAGACATATTTCTCCCAAGACCATTTGTTGAAAGGACCATTCTAACTCACCGAATGACCTTGTCCCCTTTGCTACAATGAATTTGGCTGTGGAGTGCTGCAGGTGATGAACTTAATGTGGTCAGATTTAAGCACTAGAAACATGGATTGGCTGCAGGGTCAGGGAAGGTCTGAAGAAAGAGGGACAGAGGGAAGGGGACAGGGATCTGATCTGAAGAGGAAATCAGTCCCCAGATGATCTCAAGCCTATCGGGCAGGGGCCATGCTCCCATCCAAGGCAAGGAGGTTAGCCAGAATCTGATCCATAAAGCCTGAGGATGGGGAATGAGGAGTCCAGAGAGCAGAAGCCAAGATTGCTGGGCCCCCGAAGGCCCACAGCGTGGTATAATAAAACCCACGCCAGACATCGTCACTTGCAAAGTCAGTTTTCAGGCAATGAGAGGGTCGTAAAGGCAGGGCAGTGCCAATTACAGCAGGATTCGCCAATATGATGAAGCTCCAGAGGAAGCTCACGGTTCCAGGCATGTTGTGCTGGCAGTTTCTAGGGGATGCCGGTGATCTCGATGTCCAAGCACTGACCCCCTCTATTCCACCAAGGACGGAGACCACCGGCAGGTAGAAGTACACACACACACACACACACACACACACACACACACACACACACACACAGAGGAGACGGTGCAGACAGGGGAAAGGGAGGGGAAGACTCCAGACTGATGGAGACACGCTCACATTTGGAGCCAGCCGAAAGTTGCCCTATCTCTTCTGGGCTTGTATGTTTCTTAGTTTCTCTCAACAATAGTTTCTGCTTTGGTAAGCCAGGGAGGCCAGCCTTTCTCCTCACCCCAGTTTGCGGGTCTGTTTTCAGAATTTAAAATGAGAAGATGTTACAGATAAAAAAAAAAAAAAATCCAAAGACAGAAACCAGTACAATCTCCATGCCTGCCAGTGTCTGCTGAAAACAGTAAACCTCCGTGCTGGAAGGGAATCCCTTTCATCGTTTCCCACAGAGAGGGTTCGGCGGGTATAGGCCAGGTGGGGGATTGCAGGCTGTCCCATGTGATACCTTACACAGAGGTTGTAAACAGCTGAAGAGGCCATTGATAGGGGCCTGATTAAATTAGGACCATCCATCCTTCGTGTCCTCTGCTGTAATTAGAATCTGGCAGCATCCACACGCTGTCTTGGGCAGATCCCCACGTGGGGCTTTGTGAGCAAAGCCAATGCAAACAACAGCTACAGACTGCACAAGCTCCTCAGAAACCTGCCACAAACGCCCCGGACTCCATCCATCCAAATGTACAGATGCGATAAAAGCGGCGTGAGGAATGCCGTCCCAGTAGCTCAGTGGTAATCTCCAGGGAGGAGATTCAGACGGAGGCAGGAAGGTGGCATCAAACTTCACCTTGTTGGAGTTTGAATGTTTTCCCACACTCTGTGTCTGTGTCGCCCGCTTGTGCGCACAGTGAGCACTTGATGCCAAGTGCAGAGAGCGGCAGTTAACCAGCACTCAATCAAGGCTCGTGGGGGGCTGTAATTATAACCACAGTACACGGAGGAGTCAGCAGAGGGTCACAGAGCCTCGTGTCCATGCCTCCGGTTCTGGGGTACAGATTCGGGGACAGACACTCCCGCTCTCCCCCCTCCCCTGGCAAATGGCATCCCCAGGCATTTAGGAGGGACAGATTGACGCCGCTCAGTTTGGCTGGGCTGAGGCAGTTGCCCACCTCTCCTGGAAGAGCCGTCTGCCAAGAAAACTATTGAACTACATAAAAATCCATCCCTGAAGTCCCAGAGGCATCCTTAGGCTGGAACATGGCCTTTAAATTAGATGGAAGGGGGGAAAGGCAGGTTTGCCTGTAACTCGATTTCAGGTTAGTGAGAGCTAGTGGCCACAGAACTGAAGCTGGCCCCAACCCCCACAGCGGCCACCCACTAGAGTCCTGTGATTCTGACTGGGAGGGACACTCTAGCCCCACTAAGAATCACTGATAACAAGCACATGTTCCCATGGAAACTGCTGCATAGAATCCTCTGAATTTTTTTTTTCCATAAAGGGGGGTGGGGGCAGCACAGTTCCTGTACCTAGTTTCTGGGTTTAGTTTCTAGAGGTGATTTTCTTCTGTAAAGACAAGGGTAAGCCAGAGCCAACTGAGGGGGCAGGCGGGGGCCCCCTTCCAGCCATTTACTACTCTTGGAGAGGCTGAAGGTGTGAGCCTGAGGGTGTCAGAGCCCTTGAAATGTTCCCGATGCCCTAAGACTCAGAAGAAGCTAGCACGAGGCCAGACCTGAGAGGGGCAGCAGCCTAGACCAGGAGAGAGGGTGGAAATCCCTCCAGGCAGGGACGCGGACTAGATCCACTGAAGAGACGTCACATCAGCCTTCCTCGCCAGTCCAAGGTTCCCCTTCGCCTTCCCTATCTGGCCAACCTCTCTTGAGTACTCTCCCAGCTGTGCCCCGCCTAAGGAATGCTGCTAGACTCAGTCCCCAGTCTGCCTCCTGAGAGGGATGCTTCTATTATTTTTTTTAATTTTATTATTTTACATCCTGACTTTAGTTTCCCCTCCCTCCTCTCCTCCCAGTCCCTCCTTCACATCCCTCCTCCCTTATCCACTCTTCCTCTGTTTCTCTTCAGAAAAGGGCAGGCCTTGCTGGATATCAACCAGCCATGGCATATCAAGCTGCAGTAGGACTAGGCACCTCCTCTTCTATTAAGGTTGGACGAGGCAACCCAGTAGGCAGAAAGGGTCCCAAAGGCAGGCAACAGAGTCAGAGACAGCCCCTGCTCCTGTCGTTAGGAGTCCCAGGAGAAGGCTAAGCTGCTATACAAATGTAATGCTTCTATCTTTTCTAAGGAAATCTGTCCGTTCTCTCCCCCCCACCCCACCACCGTCCCCGTAGGCTCCTCTCATTTCTCTAACAGTCTGAATTTCAAAGAAACACACACTCGCAGACCCTCAGCAGGGCAGGGACCTCCACACCCGCCTTTGCTGCAATTCCCCCGAGTGGTCTGGATTGTGGCTGGAAACTTAGGCTAAGGCAAGCAGGTAGTGACACTTTATCAAGTCTGAGTTGCTGCTAGGAAGTGGAGCTTGGTCCTAAGGGAGGTCCTGTGGCCATCCAGCCTGCCTCTCCTCTCCCTTCCCATTCACAGCCTCTCCACAAGGGGTTCATTTGGGGGTTCCTTCTTCACCACTGCCATCTGCACTCCTCATCTGAGGATCTCAGGCTCAGGGGAGGGGACTGGGTGCTCAGTCTTCTTTGTTGACTACTGGGAGCCCTAAAATGGTCTTCCCCACCCTCCCTAATATGGAAACTCCCTATATCGCACCCTTTACCCCAAACTGTCCTCTTCTTCCTCCTCCTTTCCTTCCTAGTCTCTCTCCCTGATCACCAGAGGCCTGGGTAACCTCTGGCTTCCCCACGGCCCATCTTTGCCCCCACTACTCAGCGGCCACTCTGCCAATGTCTGTGTCAGTCTTCCTGGGGCTCCCAAGCCACAGAAAGGAGCTGAGATTTTATTGCAAGTAAAGTAGAAACCACGGGAGGCTTTTTCACGGGGAAAGGAAGAGGACAAAGCTTGTCTTATCAGGTTCCCCGGCTGCTTCATAGGGAAGAGGCAGTGGGAACCGGGTGACTGCTGGGAGACCTGGGTGCTGGGTCCTGAGCCAGGGCACGATATGAAGTGCCTTCAGGCATCCCTCACTCTCCTGGAAAGGGTTTTGAAAACCCTGAGTCTCAGTCAGAGAATCCAGAGACTGGATAAACCTCGGGATGTGGGAGAAACAATGGTCAAGTCCTTGCTGGCTAAGGTTTTTACCCCAGCACTAAGCTTCATCTCAGACCGCTGAGCCAGGAGGCTGGGAGTCAGGAGCCTGGAGGCAGCTCTGTGCCAGGTAGTTCCCCTTCCTCACCGACCAGGAATTCATCAAGCCAGCCTCCAAGAGCATGGGCGTTCACTCAGCCTGGAACTTTACATGTTGGGTGCTCAAGAGTAGAGCCCAGGGGTTGGGGATTTAGCTCAGTGGTAGAGCGCTTGCCTAGGAAGCGCAAGGCCCTGGAATGAGAACATCCCAGAAACCTTTGAAGCTGCCTGGAAAGTAGGGGAGGTAGACTGACCTATTGGTTCCACAGCTAAACCAAAAAGCTGAAGGAATGGCAGGCTAAGCAGAGGGAAGGAAGGTGGAAGTCCCTGCACCCCAGGAACTGATACTGCCTTCCAAGGAGACAGCTTCCCTATTGCAGGGGTGTCTGGGGTGTAATGATGGGTCCCTTGAATGAGTTCCCGGAGGACCAGAAAGGCTGTAAGGTATGGGGGAGCTTTGGTCCACCCTGGCTTGAGTTTCTCCAGCACAGAGACTCACCCACTTGCCTAGGGAAGGTTCAGCAGCAAGCCACGTAGCCGAACCACTGAGGAAAGAGGTGGCATGGAGACAGCTAGGCTGCTCTCCATTTTTAGGGGAGGCAAGACGGGTCAAAAGCAAATAAATGAACACAGGAAACGGGCATGAAGCCAGGGTAGCGGGGTCAGAGTAAGTCATAAGGAGGAACTGGGGGAACTGTGTCTAAGGGTAGAATAAGAAACAGAGGACTGGAGAGCCTAGGGTGGCAGGCACAGTGATGTGTGTGCCTACACAGGCTGATGGAAGCTAGCTCAGGGTTCTCATTGGGGATGGGCACTCCCGTCACCCTCCACCTCTACCTGAGAAAAGCTAGATTCTCCTTTCTCAGCAGAGTGCATGGAGCCTCCCTGCTTCTGGTCCTGGCCATATCCGCAGCCTCCATTTCTGGCCCTGGGCTCAGCCAGTTTTGGAGCAGTTCTTCGACGCCCATCTCTCCTTAGCCAGTCCACCCTCATTTGCCCACACTGTACTACAAGCCTCTGGGCTAGCCGAGCAGCTGGAGTGGCTCAGTGACCAGGCATAGTCCTCACTGGGGTCCTACTATGTCCTCCCGGGTGACTCAGTGACCAGGCATAGTCCTCACTGGGGTCCTCCTATGTTCTCCCAAGGGCAAGTCTGCTGTGAACCAAACTGTAGGCAGATGTCAAGACGGTCACATACACAGCTCTTCAGGGGTGGCAGTAAGGGGTGAAAAGGAAAGAGATGGTATCCAAGAGAGCCCCGTGGGACTGAGAACCACTTCTCCATGGGCACAGGGAAGGAATGGCTTTCCTGACGGAGGAACAACCTGGGCAAAAGCCCAGGCATTAACTGTTCAGGCTGGGACGCAGAGTGTGAGAGCAGACCAGGCCAAGGTAGGGAGAGACCTGACTGCAGGTGAGGAGATGGCGTGTCCTGAAGCCTCTACTGCCCTCCCAAAGCAGGTCCTTAGACAAGAGATGCGGCTCTGGAGTCCTAATCCAAGACAAGGCTCGGAGCCTGTAAAACTTCTAAAGATTTTCATAGACGAGGTTAAATTCACGGTCATCTTCAACTCTATTCATTTTCTCCTAGGAGAGAAAGAGATAGAGAGAGGAAAATATCGGTCAGGAAGAGAACAAAATTGAACCAATGGTTGTTGAGTTGAACTCACTGTGTAGCCCAGGCTGGTTTTGAACTGGTCACAATCTTTCTGTCTCTGCCTCCCGAGTGCTGGGGGTAGGAGGAGAGGCATGAGCCACAGGCTCTGGATTCCTACTGACTTAATTTGGTCGAGGGACAGGCAGAGAGCTTCCTGAGAGCCAATTTGACAGGAAACATGACCTTTATCCCCTAGCCTACCTCATCTCCTGTCGTGCTCTCCGTGCCTCCACCCCCCAGTTATACCAGGCTACCCCTAGTCAGCTTCCCTAGCCTCTCTCACCCCCATGATCTCCCTTTGGTCCGGAATGTGAGCTCTTCTGCGAAGCCACTCAGGGCCTAGCTACGCAAATTCACCTTGCAGGGTGCATCTCAAGAGGACCAGAGGTAGTGGGGTGGGAGTGGGGGACACCAGGAAAAGAGGAGGGAGGAGAAACTGCAGCCAGACATATACATATATACATGCATACATACATACACATACATACACACATACATACATAAACACATACACACATACACAATACACACATACACACACATGCACATATACACACACACTCGCATACATACACACATACATACACGCACATACGCACATACACACATGCACAACACACACATATACAATACACACACATGCATACACGCATGCATATATACACAATACACATGTACACACATACACACACACACATACATACATACATACATGGACCAGGGAGCCCTCCCTTCTCGCCCTCTCTAGCCTTTCCACCGGACCTGTTCCTCCAGACTGCCAATATCTCTGTATGCCCAGAATAGTTTATTCCTACAGAGTAGGCTCCCAGAAGGCAGTGTACCTCACTTTCCTGCCTAGCACCCCAGACCCTAATCCTGTACAGACATTGATTGAGATGGATGCCACATCTTCAGTGGTCCAGGGTGGGAGTGATTCCAGTTAGAGCCTAGTTCAGGGTTTTGAGACCTAAAGATTCAATAAGCACTTCCAGCCTGGGCTGAAAATGGTAGAGGACCAGCGTTTGTGCTCTGTGAGGCTTCTCCAGAATGCCCAGAGACTATCCATCTTGCAGGCCTCCCACACCAGCTTGACCACACTGCTGCTCTGTAGAGTTCAAAGCTACAGTGCTCATGTTACTCCTGAATTCTGGCAAAGCTGGTAGCTCGGGTCAATATTACTCACCCACTTTACAGATGAGCAAACTGAGGTTTAAGAAAGAAAGTGTGACTAAGGAATGAGCCCAGGGCCCTGTCATTAGACAGTCTTGAGCAGGCCAGCCAGAGCTGGCACTAGCACACATCTGGAAGCCTTATGCTCTCGCCTGATTGGCCAGTGTAAGCAACTGCACGGTGCTCTCCAGCGTTGAATATAATCACCACACTGCGTGAGTGCACACTTGGTCCTAGGTAGCCCTCGCAGCAATGTGGTCTGTCCTCACAGCAGGTCTGGGAGGTGAGGATTATTCTGGCTAATCAAGATTACAGACCAGGAGACTCAAGCAGAGGGCAGTAAATACTCCACAGCTGCACAGCTGCTGCAGGATCAAAGCTCCCAGTCCTCCCAGCCACTAGGCCAGCTTCTGGGGAGGGGACATTCAACATCAGGTAGTCCAATTCTCTATTAAATTCACATGGCATGCCTGGGTCAGAAGGAAAGACAGAAGGAGCCAGGCTCAAGGGTCCCCTGCTCCAGGGCATACCTTGGTGTCTGGACTTTGGCTGGAGACAGGGCTACCAGTCTCTCCCTCGATGCAGGCGTAGACCTCTGTCTCTCGACGCTGTAGGGACTGTAGGACATAGGGCACCAGGGTTAGTGGCAGGTACGGAGAAGGGCAGGCCCCAGGTTCCTGGAGCAATCCTTCCCCCTTGTTGTTAACCTGATGTACTGTGGAAGCCCAGGGAAGGACAGGCCCCCACTGCCCCCATTCACTGTCCCCATGCTGTGAACAGCCACACCATTAAAACTGTCCGTCATAAGTCACCTGTCTGTACCTCACCACTTTACCTCAAAGACTACCATCAAAGCCCAGCACTGGACTCTTTCCAGTCTTGCATCTGGCTGGGGAAAGGACATGCTCTTTTCCACCATCCCTGCTGGTCCTTAGGTCCCTGAACACCTAGCAGCTGGGAGCGCTGTGCATGACACCCAAGTCCTCTGCTAACTTCAGCCCTCACTCCCTGGCTCAGACTCTGACCGTGAGGAACCTGTCCACCTTCCAGGTCTCCTCTTACTCATCACCCATCCTGGGCTCACAGACATCTAAGGTACCCAGTAGAGGCTCTCATTCTTCATCCATCAATCCTGTGCCTCACTGGAGGAATCCAGAGTCCAACTCCAGAGCCCAGTGCATGCTTTTCTCTCCACAGTCACTTCCCTTTATCCCCTCCACCACCCTCTCTGGCTACCTAAGCTCCACTCGGTCTCCAAATTCGCACCTTTGGAAATACACGCTCTCCCTCTACCCTCTGACCACACAGCCCTGCAAACCCATGACCAAAGAGAGAAATCCCCCTGGGGCTCTCTGTCATAGGTCACACCTCGATGCACATCCATGGCTTCCAGTCTTGGGAACCTCCTGGGGATAGGGACCATGCCTGGTTTGTCTGTGAGCTCCTGATTGTATAGCTGGACTTGGCACACCAAGAGTGCCACCTAATGAGGTTGGCAAGGGAGCACCTTACAGGTGTGTGCGGGGCCGGTTCACTTTAGAGTCTTTAGAGGCCAAACCACAGATTCCTAGATGGTGAGAAGAACCAGGCTTTGAAGACCGAGCTCGATTCTTGGCTCTGGTATCTGCAGCCATAGGAAGCTTCTTTGTTTCTCTGTGCCTCAGTTTCCCCAGCTACAAAATGGAAGCAATCTCGTCTGTCTGCGGGCCCAACACATGAATAAACATGAGGCTGCACACAAAGAGCCTTGCGCAAAGTTAGGCAAATAGTAGGAGCTTAATATGCAGTCGCTTGGTGATCACCAGGGAAGGCATAACATTCCCCTACTCTGCGACCGCAGCTGGAGTGTATCTGGGCTCTAGAACAGAGCTTGCAGCAGCCCAAGCAAGAGGCAGAGCATTCCCTTCCCTGGTGTACTTGTCAGATGGATGCCGGCTTGTTGCCAAGGAGGCGGTTTCCCTGGCAACAGTCAAGCAGGGGTTGGTGAGGCAGGCTGGAGAGACAGGTGGTGCTCAGAGGCAGGAGGAGGGTGGGGCGTGGGAGGGGAGAAGGGAAGAAAGCACCCAGAGGTAGCCACGCATGAAAACCCCTGTAATAAACCATTTGGCGCTTGGGAGACCCTAACTTCAAGGGCGTCAGGCATGGGTGGTGTGGATGTCGTGAGGACCATTCACAGTGTCTCTGAGACAGATACAGGATGAAGCCTGCAAGAGGATCTTCCAATCTGCCTCAGTTCCAAGGGAAAGAAACTTCCAAGGCCTGGCCTGACATGCGTGGGTCTCTGTGACTGTCTGGAGCTCTGGTCTCCTTCCAGCACACAGGGTGGGACATGCTGTCCAGTCACACTGTGACCACTTGAACCCTTCTCAGACCTGGCAAAGCTGGGATCACAGGTGGTTGGTTCCCTTTCTCTAGTGTCTCCAGTCTTACAGGCTGCCCTAGCAGATGCAAGCCCGGAGAAGCCAGGGATGATCAGAGACAAGGAAGGGCACCCTGTTCCTGGTGTCTGTGCTCCAATGGCAAGGGTGGCCATCACATAGCTGCTGCAGAGGGGAGCCTTGACCAGCTGACTACATTTGCATTCAGGGTATGACCTGCTGTGCAGGGTAGGGCCTTGTCGACAGGACACTTCTGAACCTCTGATCCAGCTCTGTCTTCCTAGCCTTCCTCATGGGAGCAGGGATCATGGGAGAAACTGCCTGCCTCCACTCTGTGCTGCAGGGCTACACTGGATTAGACTGGGCTATCTGAATGTCTCCAAGCTAGGGCTCAGTTGGGCTCAGCTCTCTCTGGTCACTTGTCTCCTGTTTTTGCCTCCTGTTACCCAGTGGGCAGTTGTAAACGCTCATTAGCCTAGTGGGTGAGTCAGAGCCAACCTCCAGATTGGCTTAGTGGGGTGCAAAACCAGCCGTCTGTGCCTGGACCACATCCTCTGAGAGTCCTGGGCATTAAGGTCATGGTCTAGCTCTGAAGTCACAGTTTAGAAAGGAACAGTATTTAGTGGAGAAAGAGCATTGCAGTTGTGGGTTGGGGGCCTGGTACATTTGAAGTCAACAACCCACTTCTGAGGAAGGTTTTCCAATACCACACCTAAGTGTTAGAAAAGTCACTTCTGGGGGCTGGAGAGATGGCTCAGAAGCTAAGAGCACTGATAGCTCTTTCAGAGGACCAGGGTTCAATTCCCAGCAACCACATGGCAGCTCACAACTGTCTATAACTCCAGTTCCAATGCATCTAACACTCTCACACAGACACTCATGCAAGCAAAACACCAATACACATACAAATAAATAAATCCTAAGGAAAAAGAAAAGTCACATCAGCAAGGACAGCAGTGAGGCACTAAGGGAACACTGGGCCAGGCAGAGGTGACAGGAGAGCTCTAAATGCTGCTGATGCCCCACATTGGCTATGGGCATTCACTCTACCCTGTATCAGGCCTCATAACCAAAGATATACTGGGAAGTCAGAGCAGATTTCAGGGCACTGGGCTTGTGCAGGGCTAGGAGGGGGCTTGAGGGGGACTGTAACCATTTAGGAAAAAGAAACCAGACATGAAGACATCTGAGAGACATGAGAGGGGTCAGAGGAGGCTGTCACTTAAGTACTACACTGCACTACACTAGAAAGGGCTATCTGAGGAGAAAGCTGGTATAGGAAGGGCCTCTTGGACAGGTAGACAGCTTGGAGACTATGAACAGGGCCGTTGATCTTGACCCTGGGTGGGACAAGAATTTATAAAGGGTGTGGTGGTCTTAAGAATTGCTGCTCCAGGGGGGCTGGAGAGATGGCTCAGTGGTTAAGAGCACCGACTGCTCTTCCAGAGGTCCTGAGTTCAAATCCCAGCAACCACATGGTGGCTCACAACCATCTGTAATGGAATCCAATGCCCTCTTCTGGTGTGTCAGAAGACAGCTACAGTGTACTTATATACAAAATAAATAAATAAATCTTTAAAAAAAAAAAAAAGAATTGCTGCTCCAGGGGTTGGGGATTTAGCTCAGTGGTAGAGCGCTTGCCTAGGAAGCACAAGGCCCTGGGTTCGGTCCCCAGCTCCGAAAAAAAGAACCAAAAAAAAAAAAAAAAAAAAAAGAATTGCTGCTCCAGGGGCTGGAGAGATGACTCAGAGGTCAAGAGCACTGGCTGCTCTTCCAGAGGTCCTGAGTTCAATTCCCAGCAACCACATGGTGGCTCACAACCATTTGTAATGGGATCCGATGCCCTCTTCTGGTGTGTCTGAAGACAGCTACAGTGTACTTGTATATGATAAATAAATAAATCTTGAAAGAAAGAAAGAAAGAAAGAAAGAAAGAAAGAAAGAAAGAAAGAAAGAAAGAAATGCTGCTCCAGATGTGCCTTTAATCCTAGCACTTGAGAGGCAAAGGTAGAGAGAGGCAGGACCAGCCTCGTCTACATAGTAAAATCCAGGCCAGCTAAGTGAGACCTTGTCGGAAGAAAGAAAGAAAGAAAGAAAGAAAGAAAGAAAGAAAGAAAGAAAGAAAGAAAGAAAGGAAGGAAGGAAGAAAGGAAGGAAGAAAGAAAGGGAGGGAAGAAAAAAGGAAAGAGAAAGAAAGAAAGAAAGAAAGAAAGAGAGAAAGAAGGAAAGAAAGATCATTTTTCTCCTCCCCTTTCAGGAAGAGGAAGGGACTGGGACTTGAGCAACCTCATCCTGCTCAGGGTAATTCCATGGTGTCCTCCTTCCTCTTCCTTCACAGGCCCGGCACCCAGCGTGACGACTCCCAGGAGTCCCGCTCCTTTCCTCATCTTGGGTTTCTCAGTAAGACTGCTGCTCATTAGCCCCCAAGTCACCAAGGTACTAAGCAGAGGGTGATCTCTCAACGGTTTAATGCGCTGGCTCTGGTTGCTGCCAGGCAGAAGACAGACAAGGATGAACACGGGTCCCTGAAGAGAGCAACAGACCACCACCAACAAGAGACAGGAGAGGCTGAACCAGGGAAAACTAAATATGCCTAAAACAAGGCCAGCCAGTGCATGGTATTGGGTGATATGTTGTGTAGTCTTATGTCAACTTGACAGGAGCTAGAATCATCTGAAAAGAGGGAACTTCAACTGAGAAAATGTCCCCAGAGATATTTTCTTAATTAGTGATTGACAGGGGAAGACCCAGACCACTGTCGGCCGGGCCATCCCTGAGCTGGTGGTTCTGGGTTCTACAAGAAAGCAGGCTGAGCAAGCCATGAGGAGCAAGCCAGCAAGCAGCATCCCTCCATGACCTCTGCATCAGCTCCTGCCTCCAGGTTCCAGCCCCGGGTAAGCTTCTGCCCCGACTTCTTCCAGCGAAGGACTAAGAATGTGGATGAAAAAGTCAAATAAACTTTTTCCTCCACAGCTTGTGTTTGGTCATGGGTGTTTCATTACAGCAATAGCTAAGGCAGGTAAGTGAGGACAGAAAGAACATATTCACGTGTCTAGCCCGAGTAAGGGAGGGGACAGCCAGCATCCCCCAGGGTGCAGATGTAAGGAGGAAGCACCCAGTGCCTGAAGAGTTGGAATTTGAGAGTTGAGAAGTGTGGTTGAGACTTCCTGGTGGAGCTGGGTCAAGGCTACTGATGTCTGAGACATATGCTGAGGCTGGTCCAGACATGAGTGGTGTTCAGAACACTTCCAGTGAGATTGCTGGGGTTGGATACTGTAGATAAAAAGAGGACCAGGGTTCCAGGACTGAACCCCAATGTCTATACCAACATTTGGAGATTAGGGTTCCATAGTTCCAGAAGAGAAAACAGTCAATTGGGACTGAATAGGTTTGGCAGTGAGTCAGGAGAGGACCAAGAGAGAATAGAATGTTCTAGAATCAAGGAGGAGGGGACACTCAGTGCTATCATCAGAAGCTGCTCATCAAGGGACCCAAGGACCCAGAACTGTCCGCTGGATATAATCACATGACTGAGGACAGAAGCTCTGTGAAGGCAGACAGACAGACGAACAGAAAGGTGACAGTCACAAAGGAGAGGGGAGGGTGGGCAGCTCGGTAGTGGGTAAGGAAAGCACTTGTGGTGCACAGACCTGAGTTCAAATCTCTAGAAACCATGTAAAAGCAGGCGTGGCTAGTGCATAGTCTGTAAATCCAGCCCTGCTCTGGCGGGATGACAAGCAGAGACAGGAGAATCCCTGGAAGCTTCCAGGAGCTCACAGGCCATTAGCCTTAGAGAGTGCAGCAATGAACTCAAGGAGTCCCTGCCTCAACTAAGGTAGAACTCAAACACAGTGCATGCGGTGATCCTCTGACCTCTGATCTCTGACCTCTAACCGCCACACACATGCTCTGACACATTTCAGTTCACATTCCCATATACAGGCGGTCTACGCGGGTGCCCACAAGCACAGTTTTTTTTTTTAAATGCAAAATAATAAAAAATAGAAGAAGCATCAAGAAAAGGCACCCTAGGGGCTGGGGATTTAGCTCAGTGGTAGAGCGCTTACCTAGGAAGCGCAAGGCCCTGGGTTCGGTCCCCAGCTCCGAAAAAAAGAACCAAAAAAAAAAAAAAAAAAAGAAAAGGCACCCTAGAGCGTTCTGTCATCTGTAGAGACGGGAGGGCAGCTGGAGCAGACACAGTTCAGGATGAGGAATTTAAGGCAGAGGGTACCATAGTGTGCTGGGAGCTGCAAACACAGCACTGTATGACTAGCCCCGTATTAATCATCACAGAACCAGGACTCAGCAAGTCCCAGAGCAGCGTGAGTTGACAAGGTGGCGCCCCGTCTAAAACCAAACAAACACAAGGCTTTGCTTCTGACCCACTCTAAGTACTCCTAGTAGGTCAGGTTCCTAAATGCAAAGTCGGAGTGGCACAGCCTCTCTGATGTCATAATGTGTGAGACCTTTTGCATTTGAAAGACAGCAAGGCTGACACAGTTGAGAGGAGAAATACATGAACCCACAATCTCCCGGCACATAACTCACTTCTTATAACAACTGATAAGACAAGGAAAATCAATAGGGACCAATAAGGGTATGGAATAATTTAGCAAGGTGATCAGCAAACTGGCTCTCTTGGACACGGATAGAACCCTCGCCTGCCAGGAGTGCGTAGAAGCTTTCCAGGGGCATCAGGAGAAACTCACAGGAAGTCTCAGCGGCGTTCAGAGTAGAAAAGTCAGAACATATGTACAAACTCATAATAGACTTAGTTAGAGGTAAGGAACATTATAAAATAACAGGCATCAAAAATAAATCGGAAAAAAAAGAAAATAAATAAATAAATCAAGGGCCCGGTGAGACGGCCGAGGAGAGGAAGTACAGAGTCTGCCACCAAGCCCAAGGAGCTCAGTCAGACCCCAAAGCCACAGAGTAGGAGAGATCCAACTTCCATAAGTTTTCCCTTGCCCTCCCCAAACGCACGCTGTGGCGCGCACACGCCCTCTCCAGTACAAAAATAAATATATTTTTAAAAGATTTTTTATGTGCCTTGGTATTTTGCCTGCATGCATGTCAGTGTGAGGGTGCCTGACCCTCTGGAAATGGAATGGCAGTGAAGCGGCCATGCGGGCGCTGTCCTCTGACCCCAGGTCCTCTGGAAGAGCAGCCAGTGCTCTTAGCTGCCATCTCTCCGGGCCCCACAAATAGGCTTTTTTTTTTTTATTAAGCAAATTAGCAAAAAACAAAACAGAACACTAGCAAGACAACTAAGAATTCTCGGTGGAGTCAGGGGAGAGACCCATACCTGTAATCCTAGCACTCAGGAGGCAGAGGCAGGAGGATGTCTGTGAGTTCAAGGCCAGCCTGGTCTACAGAGCAAGTTCCAGGGCAGCTGGGGCTATACAGAGAAACCCTGTCTCTAAAGAACAAAGCAAACAAACAAAAAAAAAAGAATTTTCTGTGGGAAGTTCACGCCGAAAGACGATGAAAGTGCAGCAGAACAGCATTTTTTAGGGGAATGGTTAGGTGTACTGGCGATTCCAGCACTTAAGAGGCAGAGGCGTGAAGATCAGGTGTTCAAGGCCAGCCTGGGCTACATAGCTCACTCCAAAATATGAAAAAGCCTTAAGGGGGACTGGGGATAATGGGGGAGAGCTCAGAGGTAGAGAGCAAGTATGTGAAAGGGCCTGGGTTTGACTGCCCGTGGTCCAAACGCACATCTTAGACGGCACTTAAAGCCACTTAGAGGGTAGTCGTAGACTTAAATTCTCCTGTTAGAAAAGAGGAAGGTCATGCATGGTGGTACACGCCTTTAATCCCAGCACTCAGGAGGCAGAGGCAGGGGGATCTCTGTGAGTTCAAGGTCAACCTGGTCTACAGAGTGAGTTCTAGGATAGGATGGCTAAGGCTATACAGAGAAACCCTGTCTTGAAAAACCTCAAGAAGAAAGAAGGAAGGAAGCAAAGAAAAAGTGAAGGATAAATAGTGAAGGTAAAATAATGACACTTGCTGCCAAATCTGAAGACGTGAGTTCAAGCCCAAGTCCCACACTGTGGAAAAAGAAGACAAATTCTTGCAAATAAATTGTTCTGTCACACACACACACACACACACACACACACACACACACACGCACACACACTCATGCTAAACAAATTAATGAAAATTTAAAGAAACCATAAAGAGCAGAAAAGTCTATTATATAAAGCAAATGAAAGGAAGACCAAGCAGAAATCCTCTCTGGAGCTGGGAGAAGACAGGGATGACCCTGACCCATCCTCATCACCCTGGAGACCATAGGCAGTAGCCAAAGGCTAAAGGTAGGAGGGTTGGAACGGGAAATAAAACTTCTACTACTCATCTGATGGACACGGTAGGGGTCATTGTAACTTCAAAGGAATTCACAGAGAAACCATCAGTTAGTGAGGGAATTCTGCTGGCCATCCTGTGTAATACCA